>NW_024061404.1:10000-135859 GCF_016432855.1 Salvelinus namaycush | reverse complement strand
CTGAGTCAATTAACTTGGCTATATACAACACGAGTACCAGTACTGAGTCATGATAACTTGGCTATATACACAGAGTACCAGTACTGAGTCAATGATAACTTGGCTATATACACAGAGTACCAGTACTGAGTCAATGATAACTTGGCTATATACACAGAGTACCAGTACTGAGTCAATGATAACTTGGCTATATACACAGAGTACCAGTACTGAGTCAATGATAACTTGGCTATATACACAGAGTACCAGTACTGAGTCAATGATAACTTGGCTATATACACAGAGTACCAGTACTGAGTCAATGAATAACTTGGCTATATACACAGAGTACCAGTACTGAGTCAATGATAACTTGGCTATATACACAGAGTACCAGTACTGAGTCAATGATAACTTGGCTATATACACAGAGTACCAGTACTGAGTCAATGATAACTTGGCTAGTACACAGAGTACCAGTACTGAGTCAATGATAACTTGGCTATATACACAGAGTACCAGTACTGAGTCAATGATAACTTAGGCTATATACACAGAGTACCAGTACAGAGTCAATGATAACTTGGCTATATACACAGAGTACCAGTACAGAGTCAATGATAACTTGGCTATATACACAGAGTACCAGTACTAGAGTCAATGATAACTTGGCTATATACACAGAGTACCAGTACTGAGTCAATGATAACTTGGCTGTACACAGAGTACCAGTACTGAGTCAATGATAACTTGGCTATATACACAGAGTACCAGTACTGAGTCAATGATAACTTGGCTATATACACAGAGTACCAGTACTGAGTCAATGATAACTTGGCTATATACACAGAGTACCAGTACTGAGTCAATGATAACTTGGCTATATACACAGAGTACCAGTACTGAGTCAATGATAACTTGGCTATATACACAGAGTACCAGTACTGAGTCAATGATAACTTGGCTATATACACAGAGTACCAGTACTGAGTCAATGATAACTTGGCTATATACACAGAGTACCAGTACTGAGTCAATGATAACTTGGCTATATACACAGAGTACCAGTACTGAGTCAATGATAACTTGGCTATATACACAGAGTACCAGTACTGAGTCAATGATAACTTGGCTATATACACAGAGTACCAGTACAGAGTCAATGATAACTTGGCTATATACACAGAGTACCAGTACTGAGTCAATGATAACTTGGCTATATACACAGAGTACCAGTACTGAGTCAATGATAACTTGGCTATATACACAGA
Source organism: Salvelinus namaycush (assembly GCF_016432855.1). Taxonomy (NCBI): domain Eukaryota; kingdom Metazoa; phylum Chordata; class Actinopteri; order Salmoniformes; family Salmonidae; genus Salvelinus; species Salvelinus namaycush. The sequence goes on along the minus strand of NW_024061404.1, from coordinate 134,609 downwards.
GTACCAGTACTGAGTCAATGATAACTTGGCTATATACACAGAGTACCAGTACTGAGTCAATGATAACTTGGCTATATACACAGAGTACCAGTACTGAGTCAATGATAACTTGGCTATATACACAGAGTACCAGTACATGAGTCAATGATAACTTGGCTATATACACAGAGTACCAGTACTGAGTCAATGATAACTTGGCTATATACACAGAGTACCAGTACTGAGTCAATGATAACTTGGCTATATACACAGAGTACCAGTACTGAGTCAATGATAACTTGGCTATATACACAGAGTACCAGTACTGAGTCAATGATAACTTGGCTATATACACAGAGTACCAGTACTGAGTCAATGATAACTTGACTATATACACAGAGTACCAGTACTGAGTCAATGATAACTTGGCTATATACACAGAGTACCAGTACTGAGTCAATGATAACATGGCTATATACACAGAGTACCAGTACTGAGTCAATGATAACTTGGCTATATACACAGAGTACCAGTACTGAGTCAATGATAACTTGGCTATATACACAGAGTACCAGTACAGAGTCAATGATAACTTGGCTATATACACAGAGTACCAGTACTGAGTCAATGATAACTTGGCTGTACACAGAGTACCAGTACTGAGTCAATGATAACTTGGCTATATACACAGAGTACAAGTACTGAGTCAATGATAACTTAGCTATATACACAGAGTACCAGTACAGAGTCAATGATAACGTGGCTATATACACAGAGTACCAGTACAGAGTCAATGATAACTTGGCTATATACACAGAGTATCAGTACTGAGTCAATGATAACTTGACTATATACACAGAGTACCAGTACTGAGTCAATGAATACTGGGCTGTACACAGAGTACCAGTACTGAGTCAATGATAACTTAGCTATATACACAGAGTACCAGTACTGAGTCAATGATAACTTGGCTATATACACATTGAGTACCAGTCTTGAGTCAATGATAACTTGGCTATATACACAGAGTACCAGTACTGAGTCAATGATAACTTGGCTGTATACACAGAGTACCAGTACTGAGTCAATGATAACTTGGCTATATACACAGAGTACCAGTACTGAGTCAATGATAACTTGGCTATATACACAGAGTACCAGTACTGAGTCAATGATAACTTGGCTATATACACAGAGTACCAGTACTGAGTCAATGATAACTTGGCTATACACAGAGTACCAGTACTGAGTCAATGATAACTTGGCTGTACACAGAGTACCAGTACTGAGTCAATGATAACTTGGCTATATACACAGAGTACCAGTACTGAGTCAATGATAACTTGGCTATATACACAGAGTACCAGTACTGAGTCAATGATAACTTGGCTATATACACAGAGTACCAGTACTGAGTCAATGATAACTTGGCTATATACACATAGTACCAGTACAGAGTCAATGATAACTTGGCTATATACACATAGTACCAGTACAGAGTCAATGATAACTTGGCTATATACACATAGTACCAGTACAGAGTCAATGATAACTTGGCTATATATACAGAGTACCAGTACTGAGTCAATGATAACTTGGCTATATACACAGAGTACCAGTACTGAGTCAATGATAATTTGGCTATATACACAGAGTACCAGTACTGAGTCAATGATAACTTGGCTATATACACAGAGTACCAGTACTGAGTCAATGATAACTTGGCTATATACACAGAGTACCAGTACTGAGTCAATGATAACTTGGCTATATACACAGAGTACCAGTACTGAGTCAATGATAACTTGGCTATATACACAGAGTACCAGTACTGAGTCAATGATAACTTGGCTATATACACAGAGTACCAGTACTGAGTCAATGATAACTTGGCTATATACACAGAGTACCAGTACTGAGTCAATGATAACTTGGCTATATACACAGAGTACCAGTACTGAGTCAATGATAACTTGGCTATATACACAGAGTACCAGTACTGAGTCAATGATAACTTGGCTATATACACAGAGTAAAACTGCTACACAGAGTACCAGTACTGAGTCAATGATAACTTGGCTATATACACAGAGTACCAGTACTGAGTCAATGATAACTTGGCTATATACACAGAGTACCAGTACAGAGTCAATGATAACTTGGCTATATACACAGAGTACCAGTACTGAGTCAATGATAACTTGGCTATATACACAGAGTACCAGTACTGAGTCAATGATAACTTGGCTATACACAGAGTACCAGTACTGAGTCAATGATAACTTGGCTATATACACAGAGTACCAGTACTGAGTCAATGATAACTTGGCTATATACACAGAGTACCAGTACTGAGTCAATGATAACTTGGCTATATACACAGAGTACCAGTACTGAGTCAATGATAACTTGGCTATATACACAGAGTACCAGTACTGAGTCAATGATAACTTGGCTATATACACAGAGTACCAGTACTGAGTCAATGATAACTTGGCTATATACACAGAGTACCAGTACTGAGTCAATGATAACTTGGCTATATACACAGAGTACCAGTACTGAGTCAATGATAACTTGGCTATATACACAGAGTACCAGTACTGAGTCAATGATAACTTGGCTATATACACAGAGTACCAGTACTGAGTCAATGATAACTTGGCTATACACAGAGTACCAGTACTGAGTCAATGATAACTTGGCTGTACACAGAGTACCAGTACTGAGTCAATGATAACTTGGCTATATACACAGAGTACCAGTACTGAGTCAATGATAACTTGGCTATATACACAGAGTACCAGTACTGAGTCAATGATAACTTGGCTATATACACAGAGTACCAGTACTGAGTCAATGATAACTTGGCTATATACACAGAGTACCAGTACTGAGTCAATGATAACTTGGCTATATACACAGAGTACCAGTACTGAGTCAATGATAACTTGGCTATATACACAGAGTACCAGTACTGAGTCAATGATAACTTGGCTATATACACAGAGTACCAGTACTGAGTCAATGATAACTTGGCTATATACACAGAGTACCAGTACTGAGTCAATGATAACTTGGCTATATACACAGAGTACCAGTACTGAGTCAATGATAACTTGGCTATATACACAGAGTACCAGTACTGAGTCAATGATAACTTGGCTATATACACAGAGTACCAGTACTGAGTCAATGATAACTTGGCTATATACACAGAGTACCAGTACTGAGTCAATGATAACTTGGCTATACACAGAGTACCAGTACTGAGTCAATGATAACTTGGCTATATACACAGAGTACCAGTACTGAGTCAATGATAACTTGGCTATATACACAGAGTACCAGTACTGAGTCAATGATAACTTGGCTATATACACAGAGTACCAGTACTGAGTCAATGATAACTTGGCTATATACACAGAGTACCAGTACTGAGTCAATGATAACTTGGCTATATACACAGAGTACCAGTACTGAGTCAATGATAACTTGGCTATATACACAGAGTACCAGTACTGAGTCAATGATAACTTGGCTATATACACAGAGTACCAGTACTGAGTCAATGATAACTTGGCTATATACACAGAGTACCAGTACTGAGTCAATGATAACTTGGCTATATACACAGAGTACCAGTACTGAGTCAATGATAACTTGGCTATATACACAGAGTACCAGTACTGAGTCAATGATAACTTGGCTATATACACAGAGTACCAGTACTGAGTCAATGATAACTTGGCTATATACACAGAGTACCAGTACTGAGTCAATGATAACTTGGCTATATACACAGAGTACCAGTACTGAGTCAATGATAACTTGGCTATATACACAGAGTACCAGTACTGAGTCAATGATAACTTGGCTATATACACAGAGTACCAGTACTGAGTCAATGATAACTTGGCTATATACACAGAGTACCAGTACTGAGTCAATGATAACTTGGCTATATACACAGAGTACCAGTACTGAGTCAATGATAACTTGGCTATATACACAGAGTACCAGTACTGAGTCAATGATAACTTGGCTATATACACAGAGTACCAGTACTGAGTCAATGATAACTTGGCTATATACACAGAGTACCAGTACTGAGTCAATGATAACTTGGCTATATACACAGAGTACCAGTACTGAGTCAATGATAACTTGGCTATATACACAGAGTACCAGTACTGAGTCAATGATAACTTGGCTATATACACAGAGTACCAGTACTGAGTCAATGATAACTTGGCTATATACACAGAGTACCAGTACAGAGTCAATGATAACTTGGCTATATACACAGAGTACCAGTACAGAGTCAATGATAACTTGGCTATATACACAGAGTACCAGTACTGAGTCAATGATAACTTGGCTATATACACAGAGTACCAGTACTGAGTCAATGATAACTTGGCTATATACACAGAGTACCAGTACTGAGTCAATGATAACTTGGCTATATACACAGAGTACCAGTACTGAGTCAATGATAACTTGGCTATATACACAGAGTACCAGTACTGAGTCAATGATAACTTGGCTATATACACAGAGTACCAGTACTGAGTCAATGATAACTTGGCTATATACACAGAGTACCAGTACTGAGTCAATGATAACTTGGCTATATACACAGAGTACCAGTACTGAGTCAATGATAACTTGGCTATATACACAGAGTACCAGTACTGAGTCAATGATAACTTGGCTATATACACAGAGTACCAGTACTGAGTCAATGATAACTTGGCTATATACACAGAGTACCAGTACTGAGTCAATGATAACTTGGCTATATACACAGAGTACCAGTACTGAGTCAATGATAACTTGGCTATATACACAGAGTACCAGTACTGAGTCAATGATAACTTGGCTATATACACAGAGTACCAGTACTGAGTCAATGATAACTGGCTGTACACAGAGTACCAGTACTGAGTCAATGATAACTTAGCTATATACACAGAGTACCAGTACTGAGTCAATGATAACTTGGCTATATACACATGAGTACCAGTACTGAGTCAATGATAACTTGGCTATATACACAGAGTACCAGTACTGAGTCAATGATAACTTGGCTGTATACACAGAGTACCAGTACTGAGTCAATGATAACTTGGCTATATACACAGAGTACCAGTACTGAGTCAATGATAACTTGGCTATATACACAGAGTACCAGTACTGAGTCAATGATAACTTGGCTATATACACAGAGTACCAGTACTGAGTCAATGATAACTTGGCTATATACACAGAGTACCAGTACTGAGTCAATGATAACTTGGCTATATACACAGAGTACCAGTACTGAGTCAATGATAACTTGGCTATATACACAGAGTACCAGTACTGAGTCAATGATAACTTGGCTATATACACAGAGTACCAGTACTGAGTCAATGATAACTTGGCTATATACACAGAGTACCAGTACTGAGTCAATGATAACTTGGCTATATACACAGAGTACCAGTACTGAGTCAATGATAACTTGGCTATATACACAGAGTACCAGTACTGAGTCAATGATAACTTGGCTATATACACAGAGTACCAGTACTGAGTCAATGATAACTTGGCTATATACACAGAGTACCAGTACTGAGTCAATGATAACTTGGCTATATACACAGAGTACCAGTACTGAGTCAATGATAACTTGGCTATATACACAGAGTACCAGTACTGAGTCAATGATAACTTGGCTATATACACAGAGTACCAGTACTGAGTCAATGATAACTTGGCTATATACACAGAGTACCAGTACTGAGTCAATGATAACTTGGCTATATACACAGAGTACCAGTACTGAGTCAATGATAACTTGGCTATATACACAGAGTACCAGTACTGAGTCAATGATAACTTGGCTATATACACAGAGTACCAGTACTGAGTCAATGATAACTTGGCTATATACACAGAGTACCAGTACTGAGTCAATGATAACTTGGCTATACACAGAGTACCAGTACTGAGTCAATGATAACTTGGCTATATACACAGAGTACCAGTACTGAGTCAATGATAACTTGGCTATATACACAGAGTACCAGTACTGAGTCAATGATAACTTGGCTATACACAGAGTACCAGTACTGAGTCAATGATAACTTGGCTATATACACAGAGTACCAGTACTGAGTCAATGATAACTTGGCTATATACACAGAGTACCAGTACAGAGTCAATGATAACTTGGCTATATACACAGAGTATCAGTACTGAGTCAATGATAACTTGACTATATACACAGAGTACCAGTACTGAGTCAATGAATACTTGGCTGTACACAGAGTACCAGTACTGAGTCAATGATAACTTAGCTATATACACAGAGTACCAGTACTGAGTCAATGATAACTTGGCTATATACACATGAGTACCAGTACTGAGTCAATGATAACTTGGCTATATACACAGAGTACCAGTACTGAGTCAATGATAACTTGGCTGTATACACAGAGTACCAGTACTGAGTCAATGATAACTTGGCTATATACACAGAGTACCAGTACTGAGTCAATGATAACTTGGCTATATACACAGAGTACCAGTACTGAGTCAATGATAACTTGGCTATATACACAGAGTACCAGTACTGAGTCAATGATAACCTGGCTATATACACAGAGTACCAGTACTGAGTCAATGATAACTTGGCTGTACACAGAGTACCAGTACTGAGTCAATGATAACTTGGCTGTACACAGAGTACCAGTACTGAGTCAATGATAACTTGGCTATATACACAGAGTACCAGTACTGAGTCAATGATAACTTGGCTATATACACAGAGTACCAGTACTGAGTCAATGATAACTTGGCTATATACACAGAGTACCAGTACTGAGTCAATGATAACTTGGCTATATACACATAGTACCAGTACAGAGTCAATGATAACTTGGCTATATACACAGAGTACCAGTACAGAGTCAATGATAACTTGGCTATATACACAGAGTACCAGTACTGAGTCAATGATAACTTGGCTATATACACAGAGTACCAGTACTGAGTCAATGATAACTTGGCTATATACACAGAGTACCAGTACTGAGTCAATGATAACTTGGCTATATACACAGAGTACCAGTACAGAGTCAATGATAACTTGGCTATATACACAGAGTACCAGTACTGAGTCAATGATAACTTGGCTGTACACAGAGTACCAGTACTGAGTCAATGATAACTTGGCTATATACACAGAGTACCAGTACTGAGTCAATGATAACTTGGCTATATACACAGAGTACCAGTACAGAGTCAATGATAACTTGGCTATATACACAGAGTACCAGTACAGAGTCAATGATAACTTGGCTATATACACAGAGTATCAGTACTAAGTCAATGATAACTTGACTATATACACAGAGTACCAGTACAGAGTCAATGAATACTGGGCTGTACACAGAGTACCAGTACTGAGTCAATGATAACTTAGCTATATACACAGAGTACCAGCTACTGAGTCAATGATAACTTGGCTATATACACAGAGTACCAGTACTGACTCAATGATAACTTGGCTATATACACAGAGTACCAGTACTGAGTCAATGATAACTTGGCTATATACACAGAGTACCAGTACAGAGTCAATGATAACTTGGCTATATACACAGAGTACCAGTACTGAGTCAATGATAACTTGTCTATATACACAGAGTACCAGTACTGAGTCAATGATAACTTGGCTATATACACAGAGTACCAGTACTGAGTCAATGATAACTTGGCTGTATACACAGAGTACCAGTACTGAAGTCAATGATAACTTGGCTATATACACAGAGTACCAGTACTGAGTCAATGATAACTTGGCTATATACACAGAGTACCAGTACTGAGTCAATGATAACTTGGCTATATACACAGAGTACCAGTACTGAGTCAATGATAACTTGGCTGTACACAGAGTACCAGTACTGAGTCAATGATAACTTGGCTATATACACAGAGTACCAGTACTGAGTCAATGATAACTTGGCGATATACACAGAGTACCAGTACAGAGTCAATGATAACTTGGCTATATACACAGAGTACCAGTACTGAGTCAATGATAACTTGGCTGTACACAGAGTACCAGTACTGAGTCAATGATAACATGGCTATATACACAGAGTACCAGTACAGAGTCAATGATAACTTGGCTATATACACAGAGTACCAGTACTGAGTCAATGATAACTTGGCTGTACACAGAGTACCAGTACTGAGTCAATGATAACTTGGCTATATACACAGAGTACAAGTACTGAGTCAATGATAACTTAGCTATATACACAGAGTACCAGTACAGAGTCAATGATAACGTGGCTATATACACAGAGTACCAGTACAGAGTCAATGATAACTTGGCTATATGCACAGAGTATCAGTACTGAGTCAATGATAACTTGACTATATACACAGAGTACCAGTACTGAGTCAATGAATACTGGGCTGTACACAGAGTACCAGTACTGAGTCAATGATAACTTAGCTATATACACAGAGTACCAGTACTGAGTCAATGATAACTTGGCTATATACACATTGAGTACCAGTCTTGAGTCAATGATAACTTGGCTATATATACAGAGTACCAGTACTGAGTCAATGATAACTTGGCTGTATACACAGAGTACCAGTACTGAGTCAATGATAACTTGGCTATATACACAGAGTACCAGTACTGAGTCAATGATAACTTGGCTATATACACAGAGTACCAGTACTGAGTCAATGATAACTTGGCTATATACACAGAGTACCAGTACTGAGTCAATGATAACCTGGCTATATACACAGAGTACCAGTACTGAGTCCATGATAACTTGGCTGTACACAGAGTACCAGTACTGAGTCAATGTTAACTTGGCTGTACACAGAGTACCAGTACTGAGTCAATGATAACTTGGCTATATACACAGAGTACCAGTACTGAGTCAATGATAATTTGGCTATATACACAGAGTACCAGTACTGAGTCAATGATAACTTGGCTATATACACAGAGTACCAGTACTGAGTCAATGATAACTTGGCTATATACACATTGTACCAGTACAGAGTCAATGATAACTTGGCTATATATACAGAGTACCAGTACAGAGTCAATGATAACTTGGCTATATACACAGAGTACCAGTACTGAGTCAATGATAACTTGTCTATATACACAGAGTACCAGTACTGAGTCAATGATAACTTGGCTATATACACAGAGTACCAGTACAGAGTCAATGATAACTTGGCTATATACACAGAGTACCAGTACTGAGTCAATGATAACTTGGCTGTACACAGAGTACCAGTACTGAGTCAATGATAACTTGGCTATATACACAGAGTACAAGTACTGAGTCAATGATAACTTAGCTATATTCACAGAGTACCAGTACAGAGTCAATGATAACTTGGCTATATACACAGAGTACCAGTACAGAGTCAATGATAACTTGGCTATATACACAGAGTATCAGTACTAAGTCAATGATAACTTGACTATATACACAGAGTACCAGTACAGAGTCAATGAATACTGGGCTGTACACAGAGTACCAGTACTGAGTCAATGATAACTTAGCTATATACACAGAGTACCAGCACTGAGTCAATGATAACTTGGCTATATACACAGAGTACCAGTACTGAGTCAATGATAACTTGGCTATATACACAGAGTACCAGTACTGAGTCAATGATAACTTGGCTGTATACACAGAGTACTAGTACTGAGTCAATGATAACTTGGCTATATACACAGAGTACCAGTACTGAGTCAATTATAACTTGGCTATATACACAGAGTACCAGTACTGAGTCAATGATAACTTGGCTATATACACAGAGTACCAGTACTGAGTCAATGATAACCTGGCTATATACACAGAGTACCAGTACTGAGTCAATGATAACTTGGCTGTACACAGAGTACCAGTACTGAGTCAATGTTAACTTGGCTGTACACAGACAATGATAACTTGGCTATATACACAGAGTACCAGTACTGAGTCAATGATAATTTGGCTATATACACAGAGTACCAGTACTGAGTCAATGATAGCTTGGCTATATCCACAGAGTACCAGTACTGAGTCAATGATAACTTGGCTATATACACATAGTACCAGTACAGAGTCAATGATATCTTGGCTATATATACAGAGTACCAGTACAGAGTCAATGATAACTTGGCTATATACACAGAGTACCAGTACTGAGTCAATGATAACTTGGCTATATACACACAGAGTACCAGTACTGAGTCAATGATAACTTGGCTATATACACAGAGTACCAGTACAGAGTCAATGATAACTTGGCTATATACACAGAGTACCAGTACTGAGTCAATGATAACTTGTCTATATACACAGAGTACCAGTACTGAGTCAATGATAACTTGGCTATATACACAGAGTACCAGTACTGAGTCAATGATAACTTGGCTGTATACACAGAGTACCAGTACTAAGTCAATGATAACTTGGCTGTATACACAGAGTACCAGTACTGAATCAATGATAACTTGGCTATATACACAGAGTACCAGTACTGAGTCAATGATAACTTGGCTATATACACAGAGTACCAGTACAGAGTCAATGATAACTTGGCTATATACACAGAGTACCAGTACTGAGTCAATGATAACTTGGCTGTACACAGAGTACCAGTACAGAGTCAATGATAACTTGGCTGTACACAGAGTACCAGTACAGAGTCAATGATAACTTGACTATATACACAGAGTACCAGTACTGAGTCAATGATAACTTGGCTATATACACAGAGTACCAGTACTGAGTCAATGATAACTTGGCTATATACACAGAGTACCAGTACCAGGTCAATGATAACTTGGCTATATACACAGAGTACCAGTACTGAGTCAATGATAACTTGGCTATATACACAGAGTACCAGTACTGAGTCAATGATAACTTGGCTATATACACAGAGTACCAGTACCAGGTCAATGATAACTTGGCTATATACACAGAGTACCAGTACGAGTCCATGTTCACAGGTACGAGGTAATTGAGGTAGATAAGTACATATAGGTAGGTTTAAAGTGAGTAGTCAACAGGATAGATAGTAAACAGTAGCAGCAGTGATGAGTCAATAGTTATTTCAGATAGTCAGGTAGCTATTTAACTAACTATTTAACTAACTATTTAACTAACTATTTAGCTAACTATTTAGCAGTCTTATGGCTTGGGAGTAAAAACTGTTCATATAACACACACACACACACAACCACACTCACACACAAACACACACACACATACACAAACACTCAAACACACACACACACACACACACTCAAACACACTGTCAATCTCTTAACTCTCCACTGCAAAGTACAACTGAGAAAAACAGTGAGTGATGTTAAACCACTAAGCCTTCCAGAAGGATCTCTGCCCTACAGGAATGTGTGGCAGTTTAACATTTCCTGCCAACACTACAAACCTACTGCTTCAGATATATTTTCACTTACCATAGGCTAGTTAGTCATTTAGCTACCTAAAAAGTACCAAGACAAAGTAAACACATAACAGTACCTCGTTGAACTTTCAGTATCTGTCAACTCAGTTTGTCAAACACAAAAACAAAACACAAAACACAGTACCTTATTAAGATTCCAGTGTCTGTCAATTCAGCTTGTCAAAATACGTAAAGCCTCCAACAGTCACAGTGTGTCAACATAAAACAGTCAACATATACTAAGGCTAAAAACAAACTAAGGCTGAAAAGAATTTATACTAAGGCTGAAAACAATTTATACTAAGGCTGAAAACAATTATACTAAGGCGGAAAACAATTTATACTAAGGGTGAAAACAATTTATACTAAGGCTGAAAACAATTTATACTAAGGCTGAAAACAATTTATACTAAGGCTGAAAACAATTATACTAAGGCTGAAAACAATTATACTAAGGCTGAAAACAACATACTAAGGCTGAAAACAACATACTAAGGCTGAAAACAATTAAGGCTGAAAACAACTAAGGCTGAAAACAACTAAAGATGAAAATGGTGGTAGCCAGCCCACAGCTGGTCAGGGCTGTAACCCTATCTACCCCAGGCATCATCTATAGACACAGTTGAGTGTCATTGGCTACCGGGAGGGCTCTCAAAATAGCCTTGCCGAAGGGCAGGGTGGGGGGTGGGAGGGGGTGGGGGTGCTCTGAACTCTCTCACACTCTCACAGCTTATTACCACTGTTATCTAAACTGACTTGATACTGTCCACCAATGGTGCTCCCTGAACCTATAACATCATAGGATTGATATTGAAAAAAATATAACAGCACTTTAGTCATTTTTTAGACCACTAGACTTGAACCAGCAACCTTCTGGCTATTAGGCTCTAACCTATTGGCTACCTACCAATTGCACTATAGAGACGTCCTATAAATATGATACATGTGTAAACACACAACCTGGTCTCAGAGCATTTCATATTATTCTTTGCGTAAGTCCGAGACATTCCATTTAGCATGATTGTAACGGTTGTCGTTGGTGGAAGGAGAAGAGGACCCCAGTGCAGCGTGGTACGTATTCATAATAATTTAATAAAGAATGAATACTGAACAAAAACAACAAACCGACAAACCAACAGTTCTGAAAGGTGCAAACAAAAACACTAAACAGAAAATAACTACCCACAACTCACAGTGGGAAAACAGGCTACCTAAGTATGATTCTCAATCAGAGACAACGATCGACACCTGCCTCTGATTGAGAACCATACTAGGCTAAACACATAGAAATATAACGACTAGAACAAAACATAGAAAAACAACAGAATGCCCACCCCAACTCACGCCCTGACCAAACTAAAATAAAGACATAAAAAAGGAACTAAGGTCAGAACGTGACAGTACCCCCCCCCCCCCCCCCAAAGGTGCGGACTCCGGCCGCAAAGCATGAACCTATAGGGGAGGGTCTGGGTGGGCATTTACCGCGGTGGCGGCTCTGGAGCGGGACATGGACCCCACTCCACCATAGTCTCGGCCCACTTATGTGGCACCTTAGAAGTAGCGACCCTCGCCACCGACCCCGAATTGGAGACCCTAGTAGAGGGCAGCACTGGACTGACGGGCGCCTCTGGACTGACGGGCGGCTCAGGCGGCTCCTGACTGAAGGGCGGCTCAGGCGGCTCAGGACTGAAGGGCGGCTCAGGCGGCTCAGGACAGACGGGCGGCTCTGGCTTGGAGAGAGAACTTGGAGGGAGGAGACGGAGAGACAGCCTGGTGCGTGGGGCTGCCACAGGACCCACCAGGCTGGGGAGACCTACAGGAGGCCTGGTGCTTGGAGGAGGCACCGGAAGGACCGGGCTGTGGGGGAGCACTGGAGCTCTGGTGTGCAGCCTTGGCACCACTCCCCCAGGCTGGATAACTACTCTAGCCCGGACCCTCCAGAGTGCAGGCACAGGTTGAACCGGGCTGTGGGTGAGCGCTGGAGATCTGGTGCATACTACGCGCACCTCTCCCTTAGGCTCAATTCTCAACGTCAACAGTGAAGAGGCAACTCCGGGATGCTGGCCTTCTAGGCAGAGTTACAAAGAAAAAGCCATATCTCAGACTGGCCAATAAAAAGAAAAGATTAAGATGGGCAAAAGAACACAGACACTGGACAGAGGAACTCTGCCTAGAAGGCCAGTATCGCAGAGTCGCCTCTTCACTGTTGACGTTGAGACTGGAGTTTTGCGGGTACTATTTAATGAAGCTGCCAGTTAACTTGTGAGGCGTCTGTTTCTACAACTAGACACTAATGTACTTGTCCTCTTGCTCAGTTGTGCACCGGGGCCTCCTAATCCACTTTCTATTCTAGTTAGAGCCAGTTTGCGCTGTTCTGTGAAGGGAGTAGTACACAGTGTTGTACGAGATCTTCAGTTTCTTGGCAATTTCTCACATGGAATAGCCTTCATTTCTCAGAACAAGAATAGACTGAAGAGTTTCAGAGGAAAGTGCATTGTTTCTGGCCATTTTGAGCCTGTAATCGAACCCACAAATGCTGATGCTCCAGATACCTAACTAGTCTAAAGAAGGACAGTTTTATTGCTTCTTTAATCAGGACAACAGTTTTCATCTGTGCTAACATAATTGCAAAAGGGTTTTCTAATGATCAATTAGCCTTTTAAAATGATAAACTTGGATTAGCTAACACAACGTGCTATTGGAACACAGGAGTGATGGTTGTTGATAATGGGCCTCTGTACGCCTATGTAGATATTCCATTAAAAAATCAGCCGTTTCCAGCTACAATAGTAATTTACAACATTAACAATGTCTACACTGTATTTCGGATCAATTTGATGTTATTTTAATGAACAAAACATTTGCTTTTCTTTAAAAAACAAGGACATTTCTAAGTGATCACAAACTGTTGAACAGTAGTGTAAGTATCTTACACAGACACACACAGACACACACACCGTGAATGGTCGTTAATCTGGGAGAACTCCATATTTTCAGTTGACTTCACAGAGGAAGCTGTGATTGTGATGTGACTTCCTGTCTACAGGGTCATCATCTCAGTTCCCCTCTCTGTTCCCTTTTCTAGGCTTTCCCATGGAGGTGAAGGAACGTCTCTGTATTGTGGTAGTGAGGCAGTGTGTCATTGTGTTTGTATGTGTTAGTGCATGTGCGCATGTGTGTTCACTCACCTATATGCATAAACCTTTTATTGTTTAAATCAACATCCCTAATCTTCAGTTCTGTACGTTAATTCAGCCACCACCTGTACCTTCAATGATCTAGAACTTCAAATGCTTCTGCTTTTTTAAATCCCACTTCTGGAAATAACAACAATGCACTCTACTTTTAAACAGCCAACGTCTAGTTACTAACGGGATGCATTTCAATGTGTAAACAACTGTAATCGAGCATCATGTCAATAGATGTTTTGAGGAAGCTCGTTCAACCAAAAACATGTGGTCTTTCATGGTTTCACTTCAACGGCCATCTCTATTGTGATGTACAGTTGAAGTCGGAAGTTTACATACTGTCACGTTCTCCAAAATGAGCGGACCAAGGCGCAGCATGAATTGAGTTCCACATCTTTTTAATACAAAGTGAAACCAGAAACAAAACAACAAAACTATAAAGAACGTGAAGACGTAGTGCCCAAACACACTAACACAAACAATATCCCACAACCCAGGTGGGAACAATGGAGAACTTAAGTATGGTCCCCAATGAGAGAAAACGATAATCAGCTGCCTCTACTTGGGAACCATACCAAGCTCACCAACATAGAAATAGGAAAAAACTAGAACACCCCCCTAGTCACTCTATGAGCCCTTGGTGACAGTACACCCCCCAAAGGTGCGGACTCCGGCTGCAAAATCCTGAAACGAAATGGGGAGGGTAGGGGGGTGACTAGTGTCGGTGGCGGCTCCGGTGCGGGTCATAGCCCCCGCCCAGACCCCGGATCCGGCCATGGCGCCGGGCTGAACGCTGTGCCTGGACTGGGCATCGGCGCAGAGGAGGGCCCGGCCATGGAGCTGGGTTGGACGTCGTGCCTGGACTGGGCATCGGCGCCGAGGAAGGCTCCGGCCTTGGAGCTGGGTTGGATGCCGTGCCTGGACCGGGCACTGGCGCAGAGGAGGACTCCGGCCATGGAGCTGTACTGGACACCGTGCCTGGACTGGGCACCGGCGCAGAGGAAGGCTCCGGCCTTGGAGCGGAACTGGACGCCGTGCCTGGACTGGGCACGGGCGCAGAGGAAGGCTCCGGCCTTGGAGCGGGACTGGACGCCGTGCCTGGACTGGGCACCGGCGCAGAGGAAGGCTCCGGCCATGGATCAGGACTGGACGCCTTGCCTGGAAGCTCCGGGCCGTTGACCGTCCCGGGAAGCTCCTGGCCGTTGACCGTCCCGGGAAGCTCTGGGCTGTTGACCGTCCCGGGAAGCTCCGGGCCGATGACCATCACAGAAGGCTCCGGGCCGTTGACCGTCGCTGGAGTTTCCGGACCGTTGACCGGCGCTGGAGTTTCCGGACCGTTGACCGGCGCTGGAGGTTCCAGACCGTTGACCGGTGCTGGAGGTTCCAGACCGTAAACAGTCGCTGGGGGTTCCGGACCGTTGACCGTCGCTGGAAGCTCTGGACTGTGAATGTGCACTGGAGGCCTAGTGCGTGGAGCTGGTACAGCTGGTACCGGCCTGTTGACACGCACTTCAGGGCGAGTGCGGGGAGCCGTCACAGGACGTACCGGGCTGGGGAGGCGCACTGGAGGCCTGATGCGTGGAGCCGGCACAGGTTGCACCGGACTGGTGACACGCTCTTCAGGGCGAGTGCGAGGAGCAGGCACAGGACGTACCGGACTGGGGAGGCGCACTGGAGGCCTGATGCGTGGAGCCGGCACAGGTTGCACCGGACTGGTGACACGCTCTTCAGGGCGAGTGCAGAGAGCAGGCACAGGACGTACCGGACTGGGGAGGCGCACTGGAGACCTGGTGCGTGGAGCCGGCAGAGGTTGTACCAGACTGGTAACGCGCTTCAGGGCCAATGCGGTGCCGAACACACCAAACCAACATCTCCAACTTCTCTCTCCAACTTCTCCATCGCCTCCCTGACGGTCTCTGGCTCTTCAGAGCGAGTGCAGGGAGCAGGCACAGGATGTACCGGGCTGAGAAGGCGCTCTTCAGCGCGCCTGCGCTGCAGCATACTCCTCGCCAAAACCTCTCTACGGTATCCCTCGTTGAATTCCTCCAGAGTTTGCCATTCGGGCTCTGGCACTCCCCGCTGCTCTGCCGACCGCTCCATGTGCCCCCCCCACCCCAAATAAAAATCTTGGGGTTTCTGTGGCCGTGGTCCCCGGCGTCGTCGCTGTCCCCCTATGCTCCTTGGCGACTCCCGCCAAGGAAGGGTCTCGTGTCCTCCCATGATTTCCTCCGAAGTCCAAAACTCCTTTACCTTCTTTACACGCTGCTTGGTCCTGAGTGGGTGGGATATTCTGTCACGTTCTTCAAAATGAGCGGACCAAGGCGCAGCGTGAATTGAGTTCCACATCTTTTTAATACAAAGTGAAACTAGAAACAAAACAACAAAACTACAAAGAACGTGAAGACGTAGTGCCCAAACACACTAACACAAACAATATCCCACAACCCAGGTGGGAACAATGGAGAACTTAAGTATGATCCCCAATTAGAGACAACGATAATCAGCTGCCTCTACTTGGGAACCATGCCAAGCTCACCAACATAGAAATAGGAAAAAACTAGAACACCCCCCAAGTCAGGGCGTGACACATACACCTTAGCCAAATACGTTTAAACTCAGTTTTTCACAATTCCTGATATTAAATCTAGTAAAAATGTCCTGTCTTAGGTCAGTTAGGATCACCACTTTATTTTACGAATGTGAAATGTCAGGATAGTAGTAGAGAGAATGATTTATTCCAGCTTGTATTTCTTTCATCACATTCCCAGTGGGTCAGAAGTTTACATACACTCAATTAGTATTTGGTTGCATTGCCTTTAAATTGTTAACTTGGGTCAAATGTTTTTGGTTAGTCTTCCACAAGCTTCCCACAATAAGTTGGGGGAATTTTGGCCCATTCCTCCTGACAGAGCTGGTGTAACTGAGTCAGGTTTGTAGGCCTCCTTGCTCGCACACACTTTTTCAGTTCAGCCCACACATTTTCTATGGGATTGAGGTCAGGGCTTTGTGATGGCCACTCCAATACCTTGACTTTGTTGTTCTTAAGCTATTTGGCCACAATTTTGGAAGTATGCTTGGGGTCATTGTCCATTTGGAAGACCCATTTGTGACCAAGCTTTAACTTCCTGACTGATGTCTTGAGATGTTGCTTCAATATATCCACATAATGTACCTGCCTCATGATGCCATCTATTTTGTGAAGTGCACCTGGCCCTCCTACAGCAAAGCACCCCCACAACTTGATGCTGCCACCCCCGTTCTTCACGTTTGGGATGGTGTTCTTCGGCTTGCAAGCCTCCCCCTTTTTCCTTCAAACATAACGATGGTCATTATGGACAAACAGTTATATTTTTGTTTCATCAGACCAGAGGACATTTCTCCAAAAAGTACGATATTTGTCCCCATGTGCTGTTGCAAACCGTAGTCTGGCTTTTTTATGGCGGTTTGGAGCAGTGGCTTCTTCCTTGCTGAGCGGCCTTTCAGGTTATGTCGATATAGGACTCGTTTTACTGTGGATATAGACACTTTTGTACCTGTTTCCTCTAGCATCTTCACAAGGTCCTTTGCTGTTGTTCTGGGATTGATTTGCACTTTTCGCACCAAGGTGCATTCATCTCTAGGAGACAGAACGCGTCTCCTTCCTGAGCGGTATGACGGCTGCGTGGTCCCATGGTGTTAATACTTCGTACTATTGTTTGTACAGATGAACGTGGTACCTTCAGGAGTTTGGAAATTGCTCCCGAGGATGAACCAGACTTGTGGAGGTCCACAATTATTTTTCTGAGGTCTTGGCTGATTTATTTTGATTTTCCCATGATGTCAAGCAAAGAGGCACTGAGTTTGAAGGTAGGCCTTGAAATACATCCACAGGTACACCTCCAATTGACTCAAATGATGTTAGCCTATCAGTTAGCCTATCAGAAGCTACTAAAGCCATGACATCATTTTCTGGAATTTTCCAAGCTGTTTAAAGGCACAGTCAACTTAGTGTATGTAAACTTCTGACCCACTGGAATTGTGATACAGTGAATTATGAGTGAAATAATCTGTCCGTAAACAATTGTTGGAAAAATTACTTGTGACATGCAAAAAGTAGATGTCCTAACTGATTTGCCAAAACTATAGTTTGTTAACAAGAAATGTGTGGAGTGGTTGAAAAACAAGTTTTAATGACTCCAACTTAAGTGTATGTAAACTTCCGACTTCAACTGTATGTAGTGAGTCATTTCTTCCTGTTGCAACAGAGAGCTAGCCTGCTTCCAGGTCTGTGTGTGCTGTCTTGCCAAACAATGACCATATGAGTTGGGCCTGACGGCACAAAGTGATTAGGGACCAGGCTAACAAGGAGCTACCGAAGCCACAGATCTGTGTGTGGTGATGATGTTGATGCCATGGCATACCTGGAAAGCCAATATTTTCTACACAGGACATGGCAGGAGTTTAATGAGTGGATAGCTAGTACACTATCCTAGTACACAAGCATACTGTGAATTGTCCATTTAAAACTCAAACAGCTGTGTCCTTGTAATCTATTGTTTTTCCATTTTACAACTCATGACCAGTTCCTCGTTCTGCAGAAGATCCTCTTTTGGCAAAATAATAGTCCCTCTTGTGTGAGTGTACCTACTTCCTCTCTGGCTGCTCGGGTCACATGACGCAGAAGTGCCTGGTCAGAAGTTCCTCCTATACAAAGCTATTTAAGTCAGGACTTGTGGCACTGCCCACACACTACCAGTGGGGAGACTACCTACACACTACCAGTCGGAAGACTGCCTACACACTACCAGTAGGAAGACTGCTAACACTCACTAGCAGTGGGAAGACTGCCCACATACTACCAGTGGGAAGACTGCTAACACTCACTAGCAGCGGGAAGACTGCCCACATACTACCAGTGGGAAGACTGCCTACATACTACCAGTGGGAAGACTGCTAACACTCACTAGCAGCGGGAAGACTGCCCACATACTACCAGTGGGAAGACTGCCTACATACTACCAGTGGGAAGACTGCCTACATACTACCAGTGGGGAGACCTAGAGAAGGATATGGATATCAAAGTAAGTGATATGACTGCATCACTTCACTTCCAGTTTATGTTGTAGTTTTCTATTTGAATTGTAACAATGTAGGGTAGTAGAAATGTGAGGGATCAGGGATATGCTCTATGGTCTTTTCAACAATGTATACAGTAGTAGTCGTCATGTGGAGGCTAAGGCTTTGTTTTCAACTATGTATGGTAATGTGAGTTGCTATGTTTTCCATTCCGGTCCATAGGATTCACCTGTGAAGGGAGGTATCTCTATACTTCACACAGAGGAGGATGGGAAACACCACTATGAAGTGGAGAAGATCCTCAAGTTCAAGAACGGAGGAGGAGCCTTCGCCAGGTAACCTCTGATAACCTCTCTGTTTATCTGTGAAGAATTTGAATATAGTGTAGGTTAAAACCTTTTAAGGATAGAGGAGTTGAGACATTTTAGGGGGAAACAAGAGGGACTTCCCATAGTAAAACCCCTTTATGATGTAAGGGAATCGTTTTTGGTTTAATGTCAGGGGTGGGGTCACAGAGTTATTTAATTTGGTAAGTCCACCCCTGAATGTCATAAAAAGATGTATTGTTTTTCTCCAGGTCTGTGTAGATTGAACCACGGGGTCTGTGTAGATTGAACCACGGGGTCTGTGTAGATTGAACCACAGGGTCTGTGTAGATTGAACCACGGGGTCTGTGCAGGGCCAAATTAAGAAATCATAGGCCACGGGGCTTCGTTTTATTTTTATAGATCCCCTTTTAAAAAATCTGCCTTTTAAAAATGCATATCATGCAATTCTACGTAATTTACATGCCAGAAGACATTAGCTGAATATTTTTAAATACCACACAAATGACCGAAATGTCTGGCTACTCTGACACTGACAAACTGAGATCAAACTGGTCTTGAATTCAAGCAAACAATAGCCCCGGCCAATGAAGAGACACACAGATTGTACAATATTTGGAGGCAATGTACAGTATATATATATATCATAGGCTACAGTAGGCTGCTAAAGACAATTTCCAGGCACACTGACTTTCCTAATGATGAAGATGAAGCCATAGGCTACTCACGGTGATGACCGTTGCGCCCGTCGTAGCAAAAGCCTATCTCAAGATGAGCTACACATGGGGTGTTGTTGAGTAAAAATTGTTCTATTGGTTCTACAGAGAGATGAGTCTTCTCTTTTCAGCACTTCTCTTTTCATTTGCTTTCCAAACTGTACGTTTTTCCCGCAATATTGTATTTTGAAATCTGCAGAAGGCAAACCGACAGTCGTAACCAAACATAGAAATATAATCCATAGATGGCAGTTCCCATTCAAGTCAGGACTGGCATCCATTGCTAGAGTACCCATGAGTTTAACAGTCAAATTGTCAGGGTAAGAGGTGACAAAATCCTTCTATGGATTGTATGTCTATGCACACAAGCAACAATCTGTGGCCTATAGTTGGCTACAAATGACATGTTATGGTGTCAGGTGCAATTTCCTGCCGTGGTTTAGGTCCACTTGTAGAATCTATGCCAAGGTGCAGTGAAGCTGTTCTGGCAACTCGTGGTGGCGCAACACCCTTCAAGACATTTTATGTTGGTGTTTCCTTTATTTTGGCAGACACCTGTATGTGCTTGTGATAAAAACTTAATTCACAGTTATTTTTTTATAAACTATTGATTTTCGGTAGCTAAATCTCTGGTGTATTTTGAACATTGAGATCGGGATCTGGTGGTTGGATAAAAAATATTTAAAAAATTATAATAATACAAAAATGTCATACCGACATATTGACCAGTCACATTTATTAATTATGCAGTTTATTTTAATTGTTTTATTAATCAGTTACCCAATCAAGGCAGGGCACCCACAGTTACCCACGTGGGCCCTCTACCTCCTCTCCGTCCCTCATCTGATGATTAGCAGAGCGGCAGCAGGCAGTCTACACTCATTGAGATTCCTCCTGTGGTTGGCAGTTGCAATGCAAAAAGATAAAATCTATATCTAATACAAACAGGTGTGTGGTGTTGTTGTTCCTCAGAGAAGGAGACAAGCTCCTGACGATCAATGGAGTGGCCCTACAGGATCTATCCCCAGAGGCCTTCGCCAGGATTCTGACGGAAGGAAACCCCATGTTGGTGAGTGATATAGCTGGAGGAGAGTTCTTATATTACTTCACTCTCTTCGTGGGTTGCATGTTTCATCACAATATTGTTTTGAACTAATGCCCAACTGAGCATTCTACTAAACTGTATCGTCAATGAGCACTGATTAAGATTTAATCAAAAGTGCATTACAGTGGCTTAGAAATACAATGCCATTCAAAAGGATGCAAATAATTAGTAGCAAAACTTTTTGTCCTCATTTTGATGTCGCCAGATTGACTTTAGATGCAGTATAACGTTAGCTGAAATTGAGGTAGCTGCCGTTTAGCATTGCTAGCTATTTTTGACAAACTTTGCTAGCTAATGACATTTAGTGGTTTACTACTAAATATTTGACTCGTTTAGCAATGTCATCTTATTTCCAGGCACTATAGTGTAATTTAGACTAAACAGCCGTACCCTCTGTACGTTGTTTTCCATCAAAATAATAATTATTGTGAACTAATATGACTAGCTAGGGAATTTGAATATCAAATCAATCACAATTGTAGACCTTACTGTGAAATTATTATTTACAAGCCCTTAACCAACAGTGCAGTTCAAGAAGAGTTACACTTAAAGTTAGTGAGGAAGATATAAGTCTCCAACTTCAGTGATTTTTATTTATTTATTTTTGTAATTAGTTCCAGTCATTGGCAGCAGAGAACTGGAAGGAAAGGCGGCCAAAGTAGGTGTTGGCTTTGGGGATGGCCAGTGAAATATACCTGCTGGAGCACGTGTGACGGGTGGGTGTTGCTATGGTGACCAGTGAGTTGAGATAAGGCGGAGCTTTACCTAGCAAAGATTTATAGATGACCTGGAGCCAGTGGGTTTGGCGACGAATATGTAGCGAGGACCAGCCAACGAGAGCATACAAGTCGCAGGGGTGGGTAGTATATGGGGCTTTGGTGACAAAACGGATGGCACTGTGATAGACTGCATCCAATTTGCTGAGTAGAGTGTTGGAGGCTATTTTGTAAATGACATCACCAAAGTCGAGGATCAGTAGGATAGTCAGTTTTACGAGGGTATGTTTGGCAGCATGAGTGAAGTGAGGCTTTGTTGCGAAATAGGAAGCCGATTCTAGATTTAACTTTGGATTGGAGATGCTTAATGTGAGTCTGGAGGGAGAGTTTACAGTCTAGCCAGACACCTAGGTATTTATAGTTGTCCACATATTCTAAGTCAGAACCGTCCAGAGTAGTGATGCTAGTCGGGGGTGCGGGCCGTGATTGGTTGAAGAGCATGCATTTCGTTTTACTAGCATTTAAGAGCAGTTGGAGGCCACGGAAGGAGTGTTGTATGGCGTTGAAGCTCGTTTGGAGGTTTGTTAACACAGTGTCCAAAGAAGGGCCAGATGTATACAGAATGGTGTCGTCTGCGTAGAGGTGGATCAAAGAATCACCCGCAGCAAGAGCGACATCATTGATATATACAGAGAAAAGAGTCAGCCCGAGAATTGAACCCTGTGGCACCCCCATAGAGACTGCCAGAGGTCCGGGCAACAGGCCCTCCGATTTGACACACTGAACTCTATCTGAGAAGTAGTTAGTGAACCAGGCGAGAAGTAGTTAGTGAACCTGTGCCGCCTTACAGTCAGATGCCGAGCAGTTGCCATACCAGGCGGTGTAGTTAGTCCCCTCCTGTACTCCCTGTTCACCCACGACTGCATGGCCAAACACGACATCAATACCATCATTAAGTTTGCTGACGACACAACAGTGGTAGGCCTGATCACCGACAACGATAAGGGAGCCTATAGGGAGGAGGTCAGAGAACTGGCAGTGTGGTGCCAGGACACAACCTCTCCCTCAATGTGAGCAAGACAAAGGAGCTGATCGTGGACTACAGGAAAAGGAGGGCCAAACAGGCCCCCATTAACATTGACGGGGCTGTAGTGGAGAGGGTCAAGAGTTCAAGTTCCTTGGTGTCCACATCACCAACGAACTATCATGGTCCAAACACACCAAGACAGTCATGAAGAGGGCATGACTGGGCATGACTGTCCCCACTCTGGTTGCACATGTGACGTGCTGGTAAAAATTTGGTAAAACTGATTTAAGTATGCCTGCATTAAAGTCCCCGGCCACTAGGAGCGCCACTTCTGGATGAGCATTTACTTGTTTGCTTACGGTCTTAGTGTCTTAGTGCCAGCATCGGTCTGTGGTGATAAATAGATGGCTACGAATAATATAGATGAGAACTCTCTTGGTAGATAGTGTGGTCTACAGCTTATCATAAGGTACTCTACCTCAGGCGAGCAATACCTCGAGACTTCTTTAATATTTTAGACATCGCGCACCAGCTGTTATTGACAAAAAGACACACACCCCCACCCCTTGTCTTACCAGACGTAGCTTCTTCTCTGTTCTGCCGGTGCATGGAAAATCCCGCCAGCTCTATATGTCCGTGTCGTCATTCAGCCACGACTTGGTAAAACATAAGATATTACAGTTTTTAATGTCCCGTTGGTAGGATAAACGTAATCGTAGGTCATTCATTTTATTTTCCAATGATTGCATGTTAGCAAGTAGAACGGATAACAGTGGGAGTTTACTCGCTCGGCCTACGGATTCTCAGCACCTTCTTTTCCTCCGTCGTTTCTTCACGCAAATAACAGGGGTTTGGGCCTGTTCCCGGGAAAGCAGTATATCCTTTTCGTCGGACTCGTTAAAGGAAAAAGCTTCTTCCAGTTCGTGGTGAGTAATCGCTGTTCTGATGTCCAGAAGTTATTTTTGGTCATAAGAGACGGTAGCAGCAACATTATGTACAAAATAAATTACAAATTAAAAAGTTACAAACAATGCAAAAAAATGAACAAAATAGCACAGTTGGTTAGGAGCATGTAAAACGTTCGCTATCCTCCTCGGCGACATCTTATATTTTGCGAGAGAAAAGATAATTTGCCCTTATTAAACTTAAAAAACGAATGTTTGGCTATTTTCTGGAAAATGTGCCAGATGTTTAGACTACAAACCATTATAAATGGCCTATTTGCGAGATTGACTTGTCATTTCAATCAGCGTAGCCTAGGCCTACTGACTAAAATCCAGGTTTATGATTGTGATTCAACTTTGCCATGGTTTGGTTAGCTAGATGCAGGTAGCCTATAGCCCCTGATAGGCCTACATCTCATTTCAGACAGCCTACAGTAACTTCGACAAGATGTAACATGAACGATTTAGCAGCTTGCTTAGTTCAAATTTACAGACTAATTCATTCGACATGAATATCGAGGCGATTTCAAGGTAATAAGTGCTTCCGTTGCCGAATAGGCTACTGAGGATGGGGTCGTAATTTCAATCACTGAACCAAATGTGAACAATAGGCCTATGCTTGTCAACAGCCAGTGTTTTTATTTATTTACCTGAAGTCTAATCTGACTGACTGTTACCTTCAATCTAATCAATTCCAACAAACAGCTGATTGGCAATTGCGTTAGCACTGGGACCATGATCACAATTGATAACATCCAATTTCATTAACTAAACATGGCCATTCATAATTGTATAATAAGATAAGGATACAACAACAATACACTGAAGTTATAATATAACCTATTTACTTAATCCAGTGGTGTAAAAATAATTAAAAGTATTAAGTAGTTTTTTTAGGGTATCTGTACTTTACTATTTATATTTTTGACAACTTTTACTTCACTACATTTCTTTAAAAAAGTAGGTACTTTTACACCAAATATTTTCCCTGACAAAAGTACTCGTTACATTTTGAAAAATTGTCCAATTCAGCACTTACAGTTGAAGTCAGGAGTTTACATACACTTAGGTTGGAGTCATAAAAACTTGTTTTTCAACCACTCCACAAATTTCTTGTGAACAAACTATAGTTTTGGCAAGTTGGTTAGGACATCTACTTTGTGCATGACACAAGTAATTTTTCCAACAATTGTTTACAGACAGATTATTTCACTCATAATTCACTGTATCACAATTCCAGTGGGTCAGAAGTTTACATACACTAAGTTGACTGTGCCTTTAAACAGCTTGGAAAATTCCAGAAAATTATGTCATGGCTTTAGTAGCTTCTGATAGGCTAATTGACATCATTTGAGTCAATTGGAGGTGTACCTGTGGATCTATTTCAAGGCCTACCTTCAAACTCAGTGCCTCTTTGCTTGACATCATGGGAAAATCAAAAGAAATCAGCCAAGACCTCAGAAAAAGAATTGTAGACCTCCACAAGTCTGGTTCATCCTTGGGAAAATTTCCAAACGCCTGAAGGAACCACGTTCATCTGTACAAACAGTAAAACGCAAGTATAAACACCATGGGACCACGCAGCCGTCATACTGCTCAGGAAGGAGACGCCTTCGGTCTCTTAGAGATTAATGTACTTTGGTGCAAATCAATCCCAGAACAACAGCAAAGGACCTTGTGCAGATGCTGGAGGAAACGGGTACAAAAGTGTCTATATCCACAGTGAAATGAGTCCTATATCGACATAACCTGAAAGGCCGCTCAGCAAGGAAGAAGCCACTGCTCCAAAACCGCCATAAAAAAAGCCAGACTACGGTTTGCAACTGCACATGTGGACAAAGATCGTACTTTTTGGAGAAATGTCCTCTGGTCTGATAACAAAAATATAACTATTTGGCTATAATGACCATCGTTATGTTTGGAGGAAAAAGGGGGATGCTTGCAAGCTGAAGAACACCATCCCAACCGTGAAGCATGGGGGTGGCAGCATCATGTTGTGGGGGTGCTTTGCTGCAGGAGGGACAGGTGCATTTCCCAAAATAGATGGCATCATGAGGCAAGAAATGTATGTGGATATATTGAAGCAACATCAAGACATCAGTCAGGAAGTTAAAGCTTGGTCGCAAATGGGTCTTCCAAATGGACAATGACCCCAAGCATACTTAAGTCAAGGTATTGGAGTGGCCATCACAAAGCCCTGACCTCAATCCCATAGAAAATGTGTAGGCAGAACTGGAAAAGCGTGTGCGAGCAAGGAGGCCTACAAACCTGACTCTGTTACACCAGCTCTGTCAGGAGGAATGGGCCAAAATTCACCCAACTTATTGTGGAAGGCTACGTGAAACGTTTGACCCAAGTTAAACAATTTTAAAGGCATTGCTACCAAATACTAATTGAGTGTATGTAAACTTCTGACACACTGGGAATGTGATGAAAGAAATAAAAGCTGAAATGCATAATTCTATCTCCTATTATTCCACATTCTTAAAATAAAGTGGTGATCCTAACTGACCTAAGACAGGGAATTTTTACTGGGATTTTAATGTCAGGAATTGTGAAACTGAGTTTGTCTCGCTCGTCAAAATGAACGGACCAAGGCGCAGCGTGAGTTGAGTTCCACATAATTGTAATTAAAGTGAAACTTTAAAAAAAAACAATAAACAAACAACGAACGTGAAGTACAGAGAGCACTAGGCACTAACTGAAACAATATCCCACAAAGCAGGTGGGAACAATGAACCACTTAAGTATGATCCCCACTTAGAGACAACGATAAACAGTCTCCTCTAATTGGGATCCATACTAATACACCAACATAGAAAAACAAATACTAGAAAACCCCCCTAGTCACGCCCTGACCTAAAACACCATAGAGAACCCTGAGGGCTCTCTATGTTCAGGGCGTGACAGTTTAAATATACTTGGCTAAGGTGTATGTGAACTTCTGACTTCAACTGTATCAAGAGAACATCCCTGGTCATCCCTAATGCCTCTAATCTGGCAGACTCACTAAACACACATGCTTCATTTCTAAATGATATCTGAGTGTTGGAGATAGCCCCTGGCTATCCATAAATAAAAAACTAATTGATTTGCAATGGCTCCAGTGATATTGTCATTTCAATGAATTTATTGTATAAAATGGTAGGCTACAGTAGCCTACATAGGCATAGAAATCACTATACTAATTGTTGGCCAACAGATGCAAATGTATCATTCTCCACATTTTAATGTAATTTTCATTGAACTTTTCCCCATAACAGAAGCAGCCGAGGGAGTTCCTTAACTTCCATTTCAAATGTCTACTCTTCGCTTCATACAGTATGTTTTTCCATAAGCAAAGTCCTCAATAGAATGCAGTTTAAACCACCTCTGAGTGACCAACATTGATGTTTTGTTTTGAGTCACCGTTTGAACCCATTAATCTGAATATTAGTCAGAGAGAGAGATAGAGACGGGGGAATTCCTTAACTTCCATTTCAAATGTCTACTCTTCGCTTCATACAGTATGTTTTTCCATAAGCAAAGTCCTCATTAGAATGCAGTTTAAACCACCTCTGAGTGACCAACATTGATGTTTTGTTTTGAGTCATCGTTTGAACCCATTCATCTGAATATTAGTCAGAGAGAGAGATAGAGACGGGGGAATTTTGTCAGACCTGGGCCCTGACAGTAGATCTCAGTAAGACAAAAAGAATGGTGTTCCAAAAGATGTTCAGTTGCCAGGACAACAAACACAAATTACATCTAGACACTGTTGCCCTGGAGCACATAAAAACTATACATACCTCGGCCTAACATCAGGACCACAGGTAACTTCCACAAAGCTGTGAACAATCTGAGAGACAAGGCAAAGAACATGTGCCATCAAAAGGAACATAAAATTCGGCATACCAATTAGCATCTGGCTAAAAATACTCAGTTATAGAACACATTACCCGCTCACCAACCAAGAATTCACAAAATGTGACAAACACAAAATTCAGACTCTGCATGCTTAATTCTGCAAACCTATCACCATATAATGCATGCAGAGCAGAATTTGGCTGATACCCGCTAATAATCAAAATCCAGAAAAGAGCAGTTACAAGGAAACAAATCAATCACCTACAGAGAGATGAACCTGGAGAATAGTCCCCTAAGCAAGCTGGTCCTGGGGCTCTGTTCACAAACAGAAACACACCCTACAGAGCCCCAGGACAGCAACACAATTAGACCCAACCAAATAATGAGAAAACAAAAAGATAATTACTTGATACATTGGAAAGAATTTACAAAAAAAACAGAGCAAACTAGAATGCTATTTGGCCCTAAACAGAGAGTACACAGTGGCAGAATACCTGACCACTGTGACTGACCCAAACTTAAGGAAAGGTTTGACTATGTACAGACTCAGTGAGCATAGCCTTGCTATTGAGAAAGGCCGCTGTAGACAGACTTGGCTCTCAAGAGAAGACAGGCTATATGCACACTGCCCACAAAATGAGGTGGAAACTGAGCTGCACTTCCTATCCTCCTGCCAAATGTATGACCATATTAGAGACACACATTTCCCTCAGATTACACAGAACCACAAAGATTTCGAAAACGAATCCAATTTTGATAAACTTCCATATCTACTGGGTGAAATACCACAGTGTGCCATCACAGCAGCAAGATTTGTGACCTGTTGCCACAAGAAAAGGGCAACCAGTGAAGAACAAACACCATTGTAAATACAACCCATATTTATGCTGATTGATTTTCCATTTTGTACTTTAATAACCTCTAACGCCTCACAAACCCCCCCATCAAAAAAGCTGACTAGCATAGCCTAGCCTAAAGCCACAGGGATATCATATAATAAAATGTTAATGAAATCACAAGTCCAAGACACCAAATGAAAGATACACATCTTGTGAATCCAGCCATCATTTCTGATTTTTAAAATGTTTTACAGGGAAGACACAATATGTAAATCTATTAGCTAACCACGATAGCAAAAGACACAACTTTTTTTGTCCACCATTTTTTTCCTGCATAGGTAGCTATCACAATTTAGACCAAATAAAGATATAAATAGCCACTAACCAAGAAACAACTTCCTCAGATGACAGTCTGATAACATATTTATTGTATAGCATATGTTTTGTTAGAAAAATGTGCATATTTCAGGTATAAATCATAGTTTACCATTGCAGCCACCATCACAACTCTCACCAAAGCGACTAGAATAACTACAGAGACCATCGTGTATTACCTAATTACTCATCATAAAACATTTCTTAAAAATACACAGCGTACAGCAAATGAAAGACACAGATCTTGTGAATCCAGCCAATATTTCATATTTTCTAAGTGTTTTACAGCGAAAACACAATATAGCGTTATATTAGCTTACCACAATAGCAAACATCACAACAGCATTGATTCAAGCAAAAAATAGCGATAACGTATAAACCACCAAAATATATTAATTTTTTCACTAACCTTCTCAGAATTCTTCAGATGACAGTCCTATAACATCATATTACACAATGCATATAGAGTTTGTTCGAAAATGTGCATATTTAGCGGCACAAATCGTGGTTATACAATGTGATTAGTGGCCAAAACTTCAAGCAATCTGTCCGGCGCCATCT
Source organism: Salvelinus namaycush (assembly GCF_016432855.1). Classification (NCBI taxonomy): domain Eukaryota; kingdom Metazoa; phylum Chordata; class Actinopteri; order Salmoniformes; family Salmonidae; genus Salvelinus; species Salvelinus namaycush. Next base: position 104,424 of record NW_024061404.1, on the reverse strand, counting down.
TGGAGAGGCACCTATTCTAATCGAAAACTATTCATAAACTTGACTAAAAAATACAAGTTGGACAGCAAATGAAAGACAAATTAGTTCTTAATGCAATCGCTGTGTTACATTTTTTAAATTAATGTTACTTCAGCATACAGCGTGCGCTAAAGCGAGACCGCACCGAATTTCATGGCGGAATTATTATTTGACATTTGTCAACATAAATACGAATTAACAACAAAAAGATTGCTTACTATTTGCCGAGCTTCCATCAGAATCTTGGGCAAGGTGTCCTTTCTCCAGAACAATCGTCTTTTGGTTGAAAGATGTCCTCTTCTCATGTGGAAAAAGCAGCTAACGATAGCCACCCACTGGAGAGGTGCCCAACTAGTGAAAGCGCATCACAAAGAAATCCAGGAAAATCGCAATAAACTGATATAAACTGCTATAAGTCGGTTTAAATTAACTACCTTATGATGTCTTTAACACCTATAACGAATAAAAACATGACCGGAGATATAGAACTGCTAAAACGAAAGCGTTTGCAGGACGCCATTGTGATGTCCTCTTGCGCCAGATGTCCCGTTGAAAAGAATGGTACTTCCGTTCCATGATCATTTATAGTGGCCCAGATTGCGCAATCCACTCCATTCAAATTCTCCCCGCTTACAGACATCTAGAGGAAGGCGTATGCAGTGCATGTAGCCCGATGGCTTACATGGGGACTTATAAACTGACCTCAGAACAGGGACCTAGATTTCTGAAATCTCACTCCCTGACAGGAAATGTGCTGCAGAATGAGTTCTGTTTCACTCAGAGAAATAATTCAAACGGTTTTAGAAACTAGAGAGTGTTTTCTATCCAATAGTAATAATAATATGCATATTGTACGAGCAAGAATTGAGTACGAGGCAGTTTAATTTGGGAACTAATTTTTACAAATTTGAAATGGCGCCCCCCTAGTGTCAAGAAGTTTTAACTATTTGCACGTCATTATAACACTGTATATAGACATATGACTTTTGTAATGTCTTTATCCTTTTGGAACTTTTGTGAGTAATGTTTACTGTTCATTTTTTAAATTGTTTATTTTAATTTTGTTTTATCTATTTCACTTGCTTTGGCAATGTAAACATATGTTTCCCATGCTAATAAAGCCCCTTAAATTGACAGCGATGATGCCATTGTTTATGGTACAGTTTTCTTCACCTCTCCAGGTAGAAAGACGAAGGTCATCAGTGTTGTTATTCAGTCTTGTCTGTTCTCTTCCCATCTCTCTAGACTGTCCACCAAGCCAGCAGGGCTCCTCCACCAGAGAGATGCCCAGAGGGGGCTGAGGCCAGGGCTCTCCACCCGGTCTCCAAGGAGACCACCATGCTCAGCTTCAGCCTGGAGATGAGACGAGAGGACGACCTGGATGACCTGGAGAGGTGGGCTGAATCAATCAATCAATCATCCATGAACCGTTTTTGTACATAGTCCCCACATTTTAGGGGACCAAAAGTATTGGGACAAATTTACTTAACTTTTTACTACTTTAATACATATTTAAGTATTTGGTCCCATATTCCTAGCACGTTATGATTTACATGAAGCTTGTGACTCTACAAATTTGTTGGATGCATTTGCTGTTTGTTTTGGTTGTTTTAGATAATTTTGTGCCCAATTAGAAATTAATAGTAAATAATACATTAGCTGTATTAAAGCTGACAGTCTGCAATTTAACCTCACAGTCATTGTATCATTTCAAATCCAAAGTGCTTGAGTACAGAGTCAAACCCCCCCAAAAATATGTCACAGTCCAATATTTTTGGAGCTCACTGTATATTCCTGGAACGTGTGTTGACACCCATATTATATTTAGTGTATAATGTATTTTAATGTTTCCCAAACACGTGCACATTTAGTTTTTTGCCTTAGCACTACACAGCTGATTCAAATAACCAACTCATCATTAAGCTTTGATGATTTGAATCAGCTTTGTAGTGCTGGGGTAAAAACCAAAGCGTTCACCCATGGGGGCCCCCAGGACCGAGTTTGGGAAACGCTGTTTTAATGGACCACTGGCCTTACACGAATCTACATAAAAATGTATAACGTCATGTATCGTTCCTGAATAAAGTGACTCCTATCGCCCCATGGAAGACCTCACAGAAGAGGATGACAACAAAGCTGATGATGAGGTTGACGGTGTGTTCCTGGTTGCCATGACGAACACCAGAATCTCCGTGGTGAGGGGGCGTGGCTGCGGTGACGGGAGCTCTTGTCACAACTGTGGCAAGTCGGATTGTAACTTCAACGAGGTTGTCATGGTCGCAGAGTCCAGCAAAGTCACCTTGGGTAAGATTTAATAATATTATGTATTTTTAAGCAGTGGGGGCAGTTCCCAGCCCACTTGTATTTTTTGACTATCTTTTAATTGATAGGACAGTGAGTAGAGGGGACAGGAAAGACAGGAGAAGATTGTGTTCAATAGATAGTGGGATGGTTTTGTACCCAGGCATACACGATACATGAGCACTGGGGTGTGGCAGCATATAACCACAAGCTAGAACACAGCAGGCCAGCCTTCATTTTCATTTAACCAGGGTGTACCCTGGGCATGTTCTGGTGCTTACTTCTAAAGAACACGTCTGGTTGGTAAGTAGGCTATTCCTTTTATTAATGGTATCAGTACTGCCAGTGCTGCTGTAGCATTTTATTCTGCTGTTCTAACTGGTTTTTATCTGGCATTTAACAACACATTGTATGGTGACAACAGATACTTTCTGATACTACTTACTCAACTCGACCTGGTTCCAAATCGTGGGCAATAGCGGTGCTTCTAGAAACAATCATATTTACATTTTTTATATTTTATTACTGTATAATTACATTTTTTTTAAACTAACTGGTTACAAATCGTGAATAGTGGTGCTTATAAAATCTATCATATTTTATTTTCACATTTATTACTGTGAATTAACCATTTCATCACATAATTTCTGAGTAAATACAGGTTCATTTGTGTAATGTAAAATACACTTCCCTCATTACCATCACTATCTCCCATGGCCATTCCGACAGAGAAGTGAAACCCTGGTCATGAATACCATATCACAATCACCATGTCCACATATTTATAAACCTGACTTGATCCTTTCCACATCTCCTCCACATAGTAATAAACTAGACTTTTATCATTTCCACATCTCCTCCACATAGTAATAAACTAGACTGGATCCTTTCCACGTCTCCTCCACATAGTAATTAACTAGACTGGATCCTGTCCACATCTCCTCCACATAGTAATAAACTAGACTGGATCCTTTCCACATCTCCTCCACATAGTAATAAACTAGACTGGATCCTTTCCACATCTCCTCCACATAGTAATAAACTAGACTGGATCCGTTCCACATCTCTATATAGTTATAAACTAGACTGGATCCTTTCCACATCTCCTCCACATAGTTATAAACTAGACTGGATCCTTTCCACATCTCTATATAGGTATAAACTAGACTGGATCCTTTCCACATCTCCTCCACATTGTTATAAACTAGACTGGATCCTTTCCACATCTCCTCCACATAATTATAAACTAGACTGGATCCGTTCCACATCTCTATATAGTTATAAACTAGACTGGATCCTTTCCACATCTCCTCCACATAGTTATAAACTAGACTGGATCCTTTCCACATCTCTATATAGTTATAAACTAGACTGGATCCTTTCCACATCTCTATATAGTTATAAACTAGACTGGATCCTTTCCACATCTCTATATAGTGATAAACTAGACTGGATCCTTTCCACATCTCTATATAGTTATAAACTAGACTGGATCCTTTCCACATCTCTATATAGTTATAAACTAGACTGGATCCTTTCCACATCTCCTCCACATAGTTATAAACTAGACTGGATCCTTTCCACATCTCTATATAGGTATAAACTAGACTGGATCCTTTCCACATCTCCTCCACATTGTTATAAACTAGACTGGATCCTTTCCACATCTCCTCCACATAATTATAAACTAGACTGGATCCGTTCCACATCTCTATATAGTTATAAACTAGACTGGATCCTTTCCACATCTCCTCCACATAGTTATAAACTAGACTGGATCCTTTCCACATCTCTATATAGTTATAAACTAGACTGGATCCTTTCCACATCTCTATATAGTTATAAACTAGACTGGATCCTTTCCACATCTCTATATAGTGATAAACTAGACTGGATCCTTTCCACATCTCTATATAGTTATAAACTAGACTGGATCCTTTCCACATCTCTATATAGTGATAAACTAGACTGGATCCTTTCCACATCTCCCTCACATAGTTATGATCTAGACTGGATCCTTTCCACATCTCCTCCACATTGTTATAAACTAGACTGGATCCTTTCCACATCTCTATATAGTGATAAACTAGACTGGATCCTTTCCATATCTCCCTCACATAGTTATGATCTAGACTGGATCCTTTCCACATCTCCCTCACATAGTTATGATCTAGACTGGATCCTTTCCACATCTCTATATAGTTATAAACTAGACTGGATCCTTTCCACATCTCTATATAGTTATAAACTAGACTGGATCCTTTCCACATCTCCTCCACATTGTTATAAACTAGACTGGATCCTTTCCACATCTCTATATAGTTATAAACTAGACTGGATCCTTTCCACATCTCTACATAGTTATGATCTAGACTGGATCCTTTCCACATCTCTATATAGTTATAAACTAGACTGGATCCTTTCCACATCTCTATATAGTTATAAACTAGACTGGATCCTTTCCGCATCTCTATATAGTTATAAACTAGACTGGATCCTTTCCGCATCTCCTCCACATAGTAATAAACTAGACTGGATCCTTTCCACATCTCTATATAGTTATAAACTAGACTGGATCCTTTCCACATCTCTATATAGTGATAAACGAGACTGGATCCTTTCCACATCTCTATATTGTTATAAACTAGACTGGATCCTTTCCACATCTCTATATAGTTATAAACTAGACTGGATCTTTTCCGCATCTCCTCCACATAGTAATAAACTAGACTGGATCCTTTCCACATCTCTATATAGTTATAAACTAGACTGGATCCTTTCCACATCTCCTCAACATAGTAATAAACTAGACTGGATCCTTTCCACATCTCCTCCACATAGTAATAAACTAGACTGGATCTTTCCACATCTCCTCCACATAGTAATAAACTAGACTTTATCATTTCCACATCTCCTCCACACAGTAATAAACTAGACTGGATCCTTTCCGCATCTCCTTTACATAGTAATAAACTAGACTGGATCATTTCCGCATCCCCTTTACATAGTAATAAACTAGACTGGATCCTTTCCACATCTCTATATAGTTATAAACTAGACTGGATCCGTTCCACATCTCCTCCACTCTTAGCACCATGGGATTATTTCACTTGTGTAGCTTCACCAATGCTCTGCCATGGGTCCCAAACAATGACATCATCAAAACGAAGAGCTTGTTGAGGTATGTTTCCTCCTCTTCTTCATTGTATTTTCTGATGACCATTTTGTCTGTTTGTTTCTCTCTTTTTGTGTTCAGTGTCACGAGGAATGGGCAACTTGGAAAAAGTACAACAGTTGGACAACATCTTTATTGAAAACTATTTATACCACATGTACCTTCGGCGTAAACTTACACGTAAGATGTGGAGTATTCCTAGTTTGTCAGCAACTCCAGGTTTGTTATAGAATAATGTGTTTTTGTATTATGCCGTCGATTTTCTTATTCTTTTATCGTGATAAAAAATATACAACTGTGTTTATTAAACGTTGCAATGGCAATTAGTGTACAAATATTAACTTGATGATGGACAGTGTAAACTGTCTAGACTACAGACTGCGAACGCTAACTTTATCCCAATGTTTTTTGTTACTATGGTAATAACTGATTATTGATTTGTTTTTTGATTGATTTATTCCAGAGAAGATCACCATCTATCACTACAAGTCTGACTGTGTGGACGGAGAGTTTCGGGGGGTCCCTGTGGTCCTCAACTTCACCAGCTCTAACTGTTTCCTCAAGTGTGTTAAAGACGGAGAGAGAGTCTCTCTCTGTGTTGAGGTGAGCACATACCCTTCTGCTTTCTGCTGCTAAGACTAATGTTAGCAAGGTCCTGACAAACGAAACTACAAAATGAGAGTATCAAGTTGGGTTCTCTTATTATATTTATTGCAGCGCATCAAGGAGTGATGCAGCGCATCAAGTCTGCGCCAAAACAGTACAATAGTACTTCCCTAAAGAGAGGATATTTCTACAGATACACAAATAACTCCTCACAAGGTCACAGATGAGCATACACTGACTATACCGAACATTAGGAACACCTTTCTAATACTGAGTTGCACCCCCAGTCCCCCCTTTTGCCCTCAGAACAGCCTCAATCTGTCGGGGCATGGACTCTACAAGGTGTCAAAAGCGGGGTTATGTGGTTCAAGGCCCTCATAGACATTGGGGTTATGTGGTTCAAGGCCCTCATAGACATTGGGGTCAGGTGGTTCAAGGCCCTCTAATAGATATTGGGGTCAGGTGGTTCAAGGCCCTCATAGACATTGGGGTTATGTGGTTCAAGGCCCTCTAATAGACATTGGGGTTAGGTGGTTCAAGGCCCTCTAATAGATATTGGGGTCAGGTGGTTCAAGGCCCTCATAGACATTGGGGTTATGTGGTTCAAGGCCCTCTAATAGATATTGGGGTTATGTGGTTCAAGGCCCTCTAATAGATATTAGGGTTATGTGGTTCAAGGCCCTCTAATAGACATTAGGGTTATGTGGTTCAAGGCCCTCTAATAGACATTGGGGTTATGTGGTTCAAGGCCCTCATAGACATTGGGGTTAGGTGGTTCAAGGCCCTCTAATAGACATTGGGGTTAGGTGGTTCAAGGCCCTCTAATAGACATTAGGGTTAGGTGGTTCAAGGCCCTCTAATAGACATTAGGGTTATGTGGTTCAAGGCCCTCTAATAGACATTGGGGTTAGGTGGTTCAAGGCCCTCTAATAGATATTGGGGTTAGGTGGTTCAAGACCCTCTAATAGATATTGGGGTTAGGTGGTTCAAGGCCCTCTAATAGATATTGGGGTTAGGTGGTTCAAGACCCTCATAGACATTGGGGTGTAGGTGGTTCAAGGCCCTCTAATAGACATTGGGGTCAGGTGGTTCAAGGCCCTCTAATATAGATATTGGGGTTAGGTGGTTCAAGGCCCTCTAATAGACATTGGGGTTTAGGTGGTTCAAGGCCCTCTAATAGATATTGGGGTTAGGTGGTTCAAGGCCCTCTAATAGATATTGGGGTTAGGTGGTTCAAGGCCCTCATAGACATTGGGGTTAGGTGGTTCAAGGCCCTCTAATAGACATTGGGGTTAGGTGGTTCAAGGCCCTCTAATAGATATTGGGGTTAGGTGGTTCAAGGCCCTCATAGACATTGGGGTTAGGTGGTTCAAGGCCCTCTAATAGATATTGGGGTTAGGTGGTTCATGGCCCTCTAATAGATATTGGGGTTAGGTGGTTCAAGGCCCTCTAATAGACATTGGGGTTAGGTGGTTCAAGGCCCTCTAATAGACATTGGGGTTAGGTGGTTCAAGGCCCTCATAGACATTGGGGTTAGGTGGTTCAAGGCCCTCTAATAGACATTGGGGTTATGTGGTTCAAGGCCCTCATAGACATTGGGGTTATGTGGTTCAAGGCCCTCTAATAGACGTTGGGGTTAAGTGGTTCAAGGCCCTCTAATATGTATTGGGGTTATGTGGTTCAAGACCCTCTAATAGGTATTGGGGTTAGGTGGTTCAAGGCCCTCTAATAGACATTGGGGTTATGTGGTTCAAGGCCCTCATAGACATTGGGGTTAGGTGGTTCAAGGCCCTCTAATAGATATTGGGGTTAGGTGGTTCAAGGCCCTCATAGACATTGGGGTTTAGGTGGTTCAAGGCCCTCTAATAGACATTGGGGTCAGGTGGTTCAAGGCCCTCTAATATATATATATTGGGGTTAGGTGGTTCAAGGCCCTCTAATAGACATTGGGTTTAGGTGGTTCAAGGCCCTCTAATAGATATTGGGGTTAGGTGGTTCAAGGCCCTCTAATATATATATTGGGGTTAGGTGGTTCAAGGCCCTCATAGACATTGGGGTTAGGTGGTTCAAGGGCCCTCTAATAGATATTGGGGTTAGGTGGTTCAATGCCCTCTAATAGATATTGGGGATAGGTGGTTCAAGGCCCTCTAATAGATATTGGGGTTAGGTGGTTCAAGGCCCTCTAATAGATATTGGGGTTAGGTGGTTCAAGGCCCTCTAATATATATATTGGGGATAGGTGGTTCAAGGCCCTCTAATAGACATTGGGGTTAGGTGGTTCATGGCCCTCTAATAGATATTGGGGTTAGGTGGTTCAATAACCTCTAATAGATATTGGGGTTAGGTGGTTCAAGGCCCTCTAATATATATATTGGGGATAGGTGGTTCAAGGCCCTCTAATAGACATTGGGGTTAGGTGGTTCATGGCCCTCTAATAGATATTGGGGTTAGGTGGTTCAAGGGCCCTCTAATAGATATTGGGGTTAGGTGGTTCAATAACCTCTAATAGATATTGGGGTTAGGTGGTTCAAGGCCCTCTAATATATATATTGGGGATAGGTGGTTCAAGGCCCTCTAATAGATATTGGGGTTAGGTGGTTCATGGCCCTCTAATAGATATTGGGGTTAGGTGGTTCAAGGCCCTCTAATAGACATTGGGGTTAGGTGGTTCAAGGCCCTCTAATAGATATTGGGGTTATGTGGTTCAAGGCCCTCTAATAGACATTGGGGTTATGTGGTTCAAGGCCCTCTAATAGATATTGGGGTTAGGTGGTTCAAGGCCCTCATAGACATTGGGGTTATGTGGTTCAAGGCCCTCATAGACATTGGGGTTAGGTGGTTCATGGCCCTCTAATAGACATTGGGGTTATGTGGTTCAAGGCCCTCATAGACATTGGGGTTATGTGGTTCAAGGCCCTCTAATAGACATTGGGGTTATGTGGTTCAAGGCCCTCATAGACATTGGGGTTATGTGGTTCAAGGCCCTCTAATAGATATTGGGGTTAGGTGGTTCAAGGCCCTCTAATAGACATTGGGGTTAGGTGGTTCAAGGCCCTCTAATAGACATTGGGTTTAGGTGGTTCAAGGCCCTCTAATAGACATTGGGGTTAGGTGGTTCAAGGCCCTCTAATAGATATTGGGGTTAGGTGGTTCAAGGCCCTCTAATAGACATTGGGGTCAGGTGGTTCAATGCCCTCTAATAGATATTGGGGTTAGGTGGTTCAATGCCCTCTAATAGATATTGGGGTCAGGTGGTTCAAGACCCTCTAATAGACATTGGGGTCAGGTGGTTCAATGCCCTCAAATAGATATTGGGGTTAGGTGGTTCAAGGCCCTCTAATAGACATTGGGGTCAGGTGGTTCAATGCCCTCTAATAGATATTGGGGTTAGGTGGTTCAAGACCCTCTAATAGATATTGGGGTCAGGTGGTTCAAGGCCCTCTAATAGATATTGGGGTCAGGTGGTTCAAAGCCCTCTAATAGACATTGGGGTTAGGTGGTTCAAGGCCCTCTAATAGATATTGGGGTTAGGTGGTTCAAGGCCCTCTAATAGATATTGGGGATAGGTGGTTCAAGGCCCTCTAATAGACATTATGGTGTTTCAGGCGAACTATAGTCCTCTGGCTCCTTATTGTAGTGGTACAAGGGACCGAGACGTCACTCCCTACATCGTCAAAGGGGTCACTTTTACCAGCATTTTCACAATCAGTAGTGACATCATCACACCTGCCCTCTGAACCGCCAGGCACTAGGCAGAACAGACATCGGGTCATAACCCATATGAAAGGTACGGCGCACAACTACAGTCAGTTTACAGGCGTTCACCAGCAGTGAGTCATTCCAGGACCAGATTGTGTCCCACATACAGTATTGTTGTTTACCAGAGATCACAGTCTGTTCACCAATCACCCTTTCACTGCTAAAGGAACCAATTGCAGCTTTCACCTTGACATTTACAGAGGAATGGATAATGGAGATAGCCTTCAACTGGGTGGTATGGGCACGGCAGACTCAGTCAATTTGTGCAACTCAGCGAGTTCTTTAAGGATAGTGGAAATATATAGAACAGGTATGTTTGCTGTTAGTGACTGGGTATGTTCAGTTGTTCTAGGGAACAACGGAGCGGCAGGTAGCCTAGTGGTTAGTGACTGGGTATGTTCAGTTGTTCTAGGGAACAACGGAGCGGCAGGTAGCCTAGTGGTTAGTGACTGGGTATGTTCAGTTGTTCTAGGGAACAACGGAGCGGCAGGTAGCCTAGTGGTTAGTGACTGGGTATGTTCAGTTGTTCTAGGGAACAACGGAGCGGCAGGTAGCCTAGTGGTTAGTGACTGGGTATGTTCAGTTGTTCTAGGGAACAACGGAGCGGCAGGTAGCCTAGTGGTTAGTGACTGGGTATGTTCAGTTGTTCTAGGGAACAACGGAGCGGCAGGTAGCCTAGTGGTTAGTGACTGGGTATGTTCAGTTGTTCTAGGGAACAACGGAGCGGCAGGTAGCCTAGTGGTTAGTGACTGGGTATGTTCAGTTGTTCTAGGGAACAACGGAGCGGCAGGTAGCCTAGTGGTTAGTGACTGGGTATGTTCAGTTGTTCTAGGGAACAACGGAGCGGCAGGTAGCCTAGTGATTAGTGACTGGGTATGTTCAGTTGTTCTAGGGAACAACGGAGCGGCAGGTAGCCTAGTGGTTAGTGACTGGGTATGTTCAGTTGTTCTAGGGAACAACGGAGCGGCAGGGTAGCCTAGTGGTTAGCGCGTTGGGCCAGTAACCTAAAGGTTGCAAGATCGAATCCCTGAGCTGACAAGGTAAATATCTGTCGTTCTGCCTCTGAACAAGGCAGTTAACCCACTGTTCCTAGGCCGTCATTGTAAATAAGAATGTGTTCTTAACTGACTTGCCTAGTTAAATAAAGGTTAACTAAAAAATGTGGCGTCGTTGGGAAAAGATAACTTCAACACAGTAATCAATAGGGACTTTACATGTCTGTGTTCGTTACCAGCTGAGGGGCTCTCCCATGTCCAGGATGCAGCTGAGATTAGTTCCTTCATGAGAAACAGCTGGTGGTTTGAAATAGAACAGTAGATGTTAGACAGTGTGGTATAGAATCTGGTCATGAGTAGCGTTGCTGAAAGCTACAGGAGTGATTAGAGGCAAGCCCTCAACTTGCATTGCCCTCCCCTGTGACCACTTCCCCGGGAGTCCATCTCCAATAGGAACTTCTACCACAGACAGTGGAGGCTGCTGAGGGGAGAACGGCTCACAACAATGGCTGGAACGGAGCGAACAGAACCGCATCAAACACCTGAAACCATGTGGGGGTTTTTAAATACATATTTTTATTTATTTAACCTTTATTTAACTAGGCAAGTCAGTTAAGGACACATTCTTATTTACAATGACAGTTACAAAGCCTACCCTGGTCAGTAACGACATGGGAATTGAACCGAATGGAGGTGGAGCACGTGTCGCAGGACAAGTAGTCTTCCTAGAGACCTTTGGCACTCGTGGGATCATTATTATGTAAGAGTGAGTGAATAAAGGCGGTCTTGCTCTCGAGCAGCAGTGAGAAGGGGAAGTGGGGGCCTGCGTTTAGTTTCACGCCACCACATCCGTATCTAGACTGTGTGGACCAATCACTGTCAAATGGTTAGTGAGATTCCTATTCGAGGAAGACATTTCATTAAAATGGGCCGTCCTCCAGTGACTACAATCATCTGAGAAGTTACCGCCCCAGGCTAGCCAAGGATGATTCTGGATAAAGGGGGTGGTATAATTAAGCAGTAAGGTACAAGGAGGTGTGGTATATGGCCAATATACCACGGCTAAGGGCTGTTCTTAGGCACGACGCATCGCGGAATGCTGGTTGGCTGACCGCCGTGGTATATCAGACCGTATACCACGGGTTTGACAAAAGGTTTAAAATTACAAAATTACTTTAGTAACCAGTTTATAATAAAAATAAGGCACCTCAGGGTTTGTTGGAGATAGACAATATACCACGGCTAATGACTATCCAGGCACTCCGCGAATCGTCGTGCTAAGAACAGCCTTTAGCCGTGGTATATTGGCCATATATATTGGCCCCCCCCCCCATCAGCATTCAGGGCTGGAACCACCCAGTTTTATAATTGTCCGTGTCATACGTGGTAACAGAGCACGATCACATGCAGCGTCACAACTGAAGAGGATAGGGGTGTTAACAGTTTTAGCATACCACGTTTTTACCACATCTGTCCCTCCCAAAGTCAGTGTTACCATGTGGCACTATCATTTACCACATCTGTCCCTCCCAAAGTCAGTGTTACCATGTGGCACTATCATCCCACAGACCCTGAGCGGTCTCCGTCTGATTGATGAGGCGGGAACACTTATGCTCAAAGGTCAAGTTGGCAGTCACCCCCCCCCCGATCAGCAAATGGCAAAGGAGTGCCTTTCCATTCTGACAAGAGTGTAACTCTACTCTTTATCACATACATCAAACTCACAGGAGAAAGACGAGTTCTCTGTTTGGTTATCAATCACACATCAAACTCACAGGAGAAAGACGAGTCCTCTGGTTATCAATCACACATCAAATTCACAGGAGACAGACGAGTTCTCTGTTTGGTTATCAATCACACATCAAATTCACAGGAGAAAGACGAGTTCTCTGTTTGGTTATCAATCACACATCAAACTCACAGGAGAAAGACGAGTCCTCTGGTTATCAATCACACATCAAACTCACAGGAGAAAGACGAGTCGTCTGTTTGGTTATCAATCACACATCAAACTCACAGGAGAAAGACGAGTTCTCTGTTTGGTTATCAATCACACATCAAACTCACAGGAGAAAGACGAGTTCTCTGTTTGGTTATCAATCACACATCAAACTCACAGGAGACAGTTCATCTGTTTATCAGTCATAAATTCTGGGCCCTGGTCGCTTTCCAGGTGCTCAGGCACTCCCCATCTGGGAATAAAGTCTCTCAACAGGGTTTTAGCTTCAGTGGGAGCATCATTCTTCCTAGTGGGGGCGACTTCAACCCACGTGGAGAACGTATCTAATACAAACAAACAATATTTTTACCCTTTACTTGGTGGTAAATAGATGACATTGATTTGAAGCTTTCCAAAGGGTTCCCATGGTAGTGATCTGGTTCCCATGGTAGTGATCTGGTTCCCATGGTAGTGATCTGGTTCCCAGTAACTGGACTGGTTTCTTTCATATTGTTTCAGATCTGGCAGTTTTTAACCATTTGTTTTTGCAAATTGGGCCAAATTCGGGACAATACCATTCTTTCCTACACATTCCTAACATCTCTCCTTGGACACATGCCTCGTTCCATGATACTATATGTGAGCAAGATAGGGAAGGAGTATGAGTGGCGTCACCGTACGGCCGTCTGGGTGGCGCCAGACGCCATCGTCATCGGGTTTTCAGCCTGAAGACGTCAAACACCACTTCAACGGTATCGGCATTGTTTTGCATATTAACAGCATCAGTATAAGTATGTACAGTCACCATGGGTGAGTCCCGTGAGGGGAGGAGGAACCATGGGTGAGTCCCGTGAGGGGAGGAGGAACCATGGGTGAGTCCCGTGAGGGGAGGAGGAACCATGGGTGAGTCCCGTGAGGGGAGGAGGAACCATGGGTGAGTCCCGTGAGGGGAGGAGGAACCATGGGTGAGTCCCGTGTGGGGAGGAGGAACCATGGGTGAGTCCCGTGAGGGGAGGAGGAACCATGGTTGAGTCCCGTGAGGGGAGGAGGAACCATGGGTGAGTCCCGTGAGGGGAGGAGGAACCATGGGTGAGTCCCGTGAGGGGAGGAGGAACCATGGGTGAGTCCCGTGAGGGGAGGAGGAACCATGGGTGAGTCCCGTGAGGGGAGGAGGAACCATGGGTGAGTCCCGTGAGGGGAGGAGGAACCATGGGTGAGTCCCGTGTGGGGAGGAGGAACCATGGGTGAGTCCCGTGTGGGGAGGAGGAACCATGGGTGAGTCCCGTGAGGGGAGGAGGAACCATGGGTGAGTCCCGTGAGGGGAGGAGGAACCATGGGTGAGTCCCGTGAGGGGAGGAGGAACCATGGGTGAGTCCCGTGAGGGGAGGAGGAACCATGGGTGAGTCCCGTGAGGGGAGGAGGAACCATGGGTGAGTCCCGTGAGGGAGGGAGGAACCATGGGTGAGTCCCGTGAGGGGAGGAGGAACCATGGCCGCTGCTGCTTTCGCAGCCATGTCAGCACCTGGTTAGTTTTCCCCTGCTACGGAGTGGGGAGCGTGTTCTGTCGGGGTAGGCATATGGCCCGTTGGATGAGGTCTTGAATTTGAGATCTTTGTGACTCTAGTTCCTCATCTAGTTTTTGGATGTTATGTTTGTGAGATTCAACCACCGAAGTCTGGTGTTTTCAAATGAGCCAAACTGTAAAATAATGTTTATGTCATGAGGCATTGGTCACGGTCCCGACCGTGTTTCATTTCAAATGACTTTTTGTGGCAGCGTTTGATTCTTGCTCGGTCCAGGGAACCACCCTTTGGCCAGATGGTGTCCGTCAACTTGTGATTTAGGAAAATACTACATTTACTCATCTTGAGAGAAGTCCTACAACTCTGAGCTACTTGGTTGTCCGGAGACCATTTGTCTTCAGTCTCAACAGCCTGTTCTTTACAATTACAGGCTCCCATGTTTTTTAACAGATTTAAAAAATATATATTTTACAAGTTTGGCGAGATCTTCAGGTGTATTTTCACTATTTCAGTTCAATGAGACATACAGATGGCACTATATTGTTGGTGAGCGCTTTGGGTATATTTGCATTTGGTATTCACATAATTTGCATGTATTTAGGTTCAGGTCATAAAATAATTTCTAAAAAGTATAATAAAGGGATATTTACCATGGGTCTAGCACCCAAAATACATAGTAAAATTTTTTAAATACATACTCTGACATTTATTACCTTGAGTTCTCACCCAGATGTACCTTACTTTATCCAGGATCATTCCTTGGTTTACCTTAACACAACATTTAATCCAGGATCTACTAAACTAACATATGGAATTGTTTTAAGATGGTCACACCATGGATCATTTTAGCTATTTGATTTTGAATTTTAGGACTTTAGGTATATTTGATCAAATATTGAATTTGGACTTTACTATTATAGCTTAAAGAAACACATTGAATAACATTCATAAATGGTAAAAAAAAAAAAATACATCATAAAGAAAAAAAATTGAAAGCTTTAACATGTACACGTCCTTTCAGTCTTGTGACCAACACAGACTGAAAAGCATCAGGAAGGATGATGAGGAGATCCAGGCGTTTGTCTTCTACATGAAGGCTGAAATGAGCAAACAGCGGTTTGAGTCCGCCTACTGCCAGGGCTGGTTCATCCACACTTCTACCGAGACTAAAGTAGTTTTGGGGAAACCCCAGGGGATGACAGGGGACCAGTCATTCTTCTTTGTCGTCCATACATGATGGAGAGGGTTTGTTGTTTCTGCATGTTATGTTACTCTAGTTTCTCTAGTTTTTTTTATATACCATCATTTTATACCATCGTTGTTTTGAAGTGATCTGTCCTATATCTACGAGATGTAAGAGCGCTTAGGAAATATTTTAGTTTTTTTAGACACATATTTAACCCCTTATTTTTGTTGGCACAAAACTACTTCGATACTTCCATTCATTTGTATGGGTTACCTTCAGACGATTCTCAAAGACTCTTGTGTGGGTCGTAAAGCGAAACGGAGAACACCATCGTGTTTGTGAGTCTCATCTTTCCATAGAGTTAGTAGGCCAAACCGTTCGGATGCTACAGACGTTTTTGGTGAGAGAACTGATTTTCAGGATATCTCATGGTCTGACAAACACAGCTGGAGCTCGGCCACCTTCCTCCACAGATGAGGAAGGGCGACATCGGAGGATGTGGTGGATTGAGACTCAGCCCAGAGGCGGATGTGGTGGATTGAGACTCATGCAAATATCTCTCGCTTAAACTGATGGATTTTGATGGGGATTTTTTTTATTGCGTTCACTAGATTGACACACAGATGTGCATCAATAGACTCTTAAATATTTAAGAATTTAAGATGTGTTCAATATAATTGCTACTATATGTATTTTTAGTTTGCCACTAATTGCATATTTTTCAAATAACTTAATCGCAGTCAGTAAAGGAAATGAGACCAAGGACTTGTTATTCCCTGTTGTTAATGTTATTCCCTGTTGTTAATGTTATTCCCTGTTGTTAATGTTATTCCCTGTTGTTAATGTTATTCCCTGTTGTTAATGTTATTCCCTGTTGTTAATGTTATTCCCTGTTGTTGTTGTTATTCCCATGTTGTTATTCCCTGTTGTTAATGTTATTCCCTGATGTTTTTGTTATTCCCATGTAATGTTATTCCATGTTGTTATTCCCTGATGTTAATGTTATTCCCATGTAATGTTATTCCATGTTGTTATTCCATGTTATGTTATTGTTATTCCATGTTATTGTTAATCCATGTTCATGTTGAATTTGAGTAGTGAATAGTGTTACCTATACTGTACAGGCTTTAAAAGCAGATTTAGGTAGATATGCACAAGGACTAAAAGGAATTGTTGAATAATAATAATAATAATGATAGCTTTAACATGTACGCGTCCTTTCAGGCTTGTGACAAACACAGACTGAAAAGCATCAGGAAGGATGATGAGGAGATCCAGGCGTTTGTCTTCTACATGAAGGCTGAAATGAGCAAACAGCGCCGGTTTGAGTCCGCCTACTGCCAGGGCTGGTTCATCCACACTTCTAACGAGACTAAAGTAGTTTTGGGGAAACCCCAGGGGATGACAGGGGACCAGTCATTCTTCTTTGTCATCCATAAATGATGAAGAGGGTTTGTTGTTTCTGCATGTTATGTTACTCTATGTAGTTTATTTTATACCGTCATTTTATACCACCATTTTATACCACCATTTTATACCATGTCATTTGTATTTTTTTATTGATCCCATGAGTCCCTGGAAAACGATGATGATTGCTGAGTGGACTATACTGGCTACCATAAATGTGCTGTAGATGAATTGAATGTAGAGAAACAGAGCCCAGGAAAAGTATGGGGGTGTACTGATATTACAATACGTATGTGTAATACAATAATGCAGCAGTGACCTGCTATTCTGCTATTGCAGAGAGAAGTAGCTATGTATCATACACAAATAATTAGCATTTGTTTGTATTTTTCACTTATTGATAGTTTAGTCAGATGAGTAATGCTTTTATATTCTTTTTCTGTGACTTAAGTATTTTTATTTAGAATAAAATGTATTCTAAAACTCTACAAATGTCTTGAATTTATACATAATTTAAACGAATGATCCAACTTCTAATGTGGTCTTCTTGAAAGTGCTGTTGTTGTAGGGGGCTTTCAGATCTGTCAAGTCGTCTGTCAAACTTTCATACTGACAATCACCGACTCAGAATCCTGTCTGTTCATCCTCTTCTCCCTCAAATGTTTTGT
The DNA here is from genome assembly GCF_016432855.1 of Salvelinus namaycush. NCBI lineage: Eukaryota > Metazoa > Chordata > Actinopteri > Salmoniformes > Salmonidae > Salvelinus > Salvelinus namaycush. The sequence goes on along the minus strand of NW_024061404.1, from coordinate 86,847 downwards.
TGGTCACGCCGTAGGGGTTCTCTGCATTCTCTTCAGCTTTCGCTGCAGATTTCCTGGCGATATAGAAGAGAAAGGACTGTGTCATGTTCATTTAAGCAATTTTAAGACACATTTTCCATATTTTATTAACAACCTCACAATTTGCAAGTGATGTAGCAATTAATTTGTCTCTTCCAGACCTGGGTTGAATACATGTGTCAAATACTTGATGTTGTTGATTTAGGTTGACTAGATAGCAGGATTTAAGTTCAGGATTAAGTTCAGGATTAAGTTCAGGATTAAGTTTGGTTCAAACTGTACTTGAACCTCTCTTTCCTCTTTTCATTCCTTAAAACAACATATAGCATCTCAGTTGGTGCTGACCTAGGATCAGGTTTGCCTTTTAAATCATAATGAATACATGATTACATGGACAGGGAGGACCTGATCCTAGATCAGCACTCCTACTCTGGTATGCTTTATGAACAGGGTTGCAAAATCCTGGTAACTTTGACAAAATTCCCTGGTTTTCCAGAAATCCTGGTTGGAAGAATTTTGCAATCCTATAATGAATACGGCCCAGACTCGCTTCTTACTGTCTCTGAAATCAGAGATGATCAACCCTGTTATGAATACGGCCCAGACTCACTTCTTCCTGTCTCTGAAATCAGAGATGATCAACCCTGTTATGAATACGGCCCAGACTCACTTCTTCCTGTCTCTGAAATCAGAGATGATCAACCCTGTTATGAATACGGCCCAGACTCACTTCTTCCTGTCTCTGAAGCCAGAGATAATGAGGTAACAGCCCATGCAGACCACCAGTCCCATGACCACCCCAAACACCACCAGCCAGACGGTGACCGGCTGCTCCACGGGCGGGGCCAGCGTTGCTAGGAGACCCTCGAACTCCAGAGTTTTATCGTCCAGTTTGAATGCGTCATTGATTCGACCTCTGGACATCCTAGTGAGATGGACGATGGCTTGAGTCATGGGGTTATGGGTAATGTTAGGAGTGTTTCAAGTACAAATACAATACAAATAAAACACCCATAAGAGGATTTACTGAATGCTGGCGGGAAAATTCAACTTTGTTTACGGCTGTAGTTACAGAAACCACATCAAGAATGCTACACAAAGTGTTATTACTCTGTTTCAGACAGTCTTGTGTCACTCAATCAGTTTGGCAGATATGATCGGGCAAAGTTTGTTTCAGCATGTGTAATCAGCTCACGTTCAAGGGTCGACTCCTTTACCTGATAGCGGCCTCTACCTCAGCTTTGGGAATGACCACGGCAGGGTTGGCAGGGTCAGTCACAACAAAGTAGAAAGAGATTCTGGCTGTCTCCTTGTAGGTGTGGATGTTCTCTGTCCTGGAACAAAGATAATAATACAATTATGTGATGTCACAAGAAGATTCTAATAAATAATATTGATACAATTATATATATACATTTTCATTCTGGAATGTGATGGGAGTGAATGACATAAAGAGAAGGAAAGCTGAGAGTGATGTCTAGGTGGACTTTTATTGTGAAGCAACCTGTGGACTTTTATTGTGAAACACTTACGTGAAAAGAGCTTCCGTCTTGTTGACCTCAAGGTAATACTGTCTCATGGCGTAGGCCATGTTGGCTTTGAACAGGTACATCTCGTTGGCGTTCCAAATGTACTGGAAGAGAAACAATTCAAGTCAGTTGAACTGGATTATATGAAGAGATTGTCCAAAAGAAAAGGTAGTGGAGCTGTTTTACAACCACAGTAAACTCAGCTTCGTGTACTCACTGCCTTGTCACCCATTGCTGCTTTCAGACTCAACCTCACTTTGTAGGCATTCTTTGAGACTGTTGAACAGATAGGAAATATGCATTATTATATATAGAATATATAACTTAACTATATCTAAAATTGCATAGAACTTAGTATGAAGCGATATATTGGCTATGCACACTAGATAGTGAGCTAGATACAGAATCTGGACTCACATGGGTCCTCTGTACTTTTGTACTACTTTGTGTGAAGCGATATATTGGCTATGCACACTAGATAGTGCCCTAGTATGGATAGGGACACTACTCTATAGGTACTCACATGGGTCTTCAGCTGCTCTCCATCCTGGCTTCCTGTTGTTCTTCCTGTTTTCTTCTATTAGCCAAACATGGAGGTCCTTGAAGTAGTCTAGGAGAGGGGCGGAGTCCATCTTCGCATTTCCTGAAATCTTCTCCAGGGCTCTGGTCCACGACTTTGACCTCCCAAACTCCAGCATCGTCCTGTAAAATGAGATTTGGTTGTTAGTTTGTTTACTTGTTCATTGGCCATTCAGCATTCTTAGAAGTAGACATGACAGACGCAACAACAAACAGATTTGGTAGGAGCACCTGAGCTTGTCCCCGGCTACTGTAGAGTTGGTGATGTCACACTTGAATAAGGGTCCAGAGTGGCCAGCTGCCTCACAGAGGGCCTTCTGGAACTGGAACTGATAGATAGTCCTGGTGAAGTATCTATGACAGAGACAGTCCTGGGTCAAATACAGTACATGTCCTGGTGAAGTATCTATGACAGACAGTCCTGGGTCAAATACAGTACATGTCCTGGTGAAGTATCTATGACAAACAGAGACAGTCCTGGGTCAAATACAGTACTTGTCCTGGTGAAGTATCTATGACAAACAGAGACAGTCCTGGGTCAAATACAGTACTTGTCCTGGTGAAGTATCTATGACAAACAGAGACAGTTCTAGGTCAAATACAGTACATGTCCTGGTGAAGTATCTATGACAAACAGAGACAGTCCTGGGTCAAATACAGTACTTGTCCTGGTGAAGTATCTATGACAAACAGAGACAGTCCTGGGTCAAATACAGTACTTGTTCTGGTGAAGTATCTATGACAAACAGAGACAGTTCTAGGTCAAATACAGTACATGTCCTGGTGAAGTATCTATGACAAACAGAGACAGTCCTGGGTCAAATACAGTACATGTCCTGGTGAAGTATCTATGACAAACAGAGACAGTCCTGGGTCAAATACAGTACTTGTCCTGGTGAAGTATCTATGACAAACAGAGACAGTTCTAGGTCAAATACAGTACATGTCCTGGTGAAGTATCTATGACAAACAGAGACAGTCCTGGGTCAAATACAGTACATGTCCTGGTGAAGTATCTATGACAAACAGAGACAGTCCTGGGTCAAATACAGTACTTGTCCTGGTGAAGTATCTATGACAAACAGAGACAGTTCTGGGTCAAATACATGTCTATGCTTCATCATCTCCCACCACCTAAAGCTAAATGACCTATGACAAGCTGAAGAAGCTCCAGGATAGGTCCTTCCTCATACATGGACTGTACATATCTCTAATAATTGAGCGTAGTGTGGTTTAGTTTACCAGGTACAATGGAACCAATTTAATAGTCCCAAAAATACAAAATCTAAAAACTAAATCAAGCGAAACCTCAATTGCAATTGGACCCAGATCTGCACAGAGACATATACGGCATTACAACAAGAATGGCTGGATGTGAGGGGTATTGAGAATGGCTGGATGTGAGGGGTATTGATAATGGCTGGATGTGAGGGGTATTGAGAATGGCTGGATGTGAGGGCTATTGCGAATGGCTGGATGTGAGGGGTATTGATAATGGCTGGATGTGAGGGGTATTGAGAATGGCTGGATGTGAGGGGTATTGATAATGGCTGGATGTGAGGGGTATTGAGAATGGCTGGATGTGAGGGGTATTGATAATGGCTGGATGTGAGGGGTATTGATAATGGCTGGATGTGAGGGGTGTTGAGAATGGCTGGATGTGAGGGGTATTGATAATGGCTGGATGTGAGGGGTATTGATAATGGCTGGATGTGAGGGGTATTGAGAATGGCTGGATGTGAGGGGTATTGATAATGGCTGGATGTGAGGGGTGTTGAGAATAGCTGGATGTGAGGAGTATTGAGAATGGCTGGATGTGAGGGGTATCGAGAATGGCTGGATGTGAGGGGTATTGAGAATGGCTGGATGTGAGGAGTATTGAGATGAGACCTGATGAAGGAGTAGTCTCCGGACACGTGGAACAGAGCAGGCGGGTCACAGTATGTCTCATCTCTGGGTAAGGGCTCCACTACACCGACCATATCCCTCCTGGTAACAGAGTTAGCATCAATAGTTAGCATTGTAATGTCCCTACAGTGACCATATCCCTCCTGGTAACAGAGTTAGCATCAATAGTTAGCATTGTAATGTCCCTACAGTGACCATATCCCTCCTGGTAACAGAGTTAGCATCAATAGTTAGCATTGTAATGTCCCTACAGTGACCATATCCCTCCTGGTAACAGAGTTAGCATCAATAGTTAGCATTGTAATGTCCCTACAGTGTATCGCTAAACCAACTATGAGGTAAAAACGCTAAGCCTCCACTAGAGCTCCTTCTTTACATTGATATACAACATTGATATATTGTTTCTGATTCTTTATCTCCCATCACCTAAAGCTAAATCAACTATGACCTATGACAAGCTGAAGAAGCTCCAGAAGAGGTCCTTCCTTACTTCATCTCCCACCAGCGCTGCATCCACTGGTCCTTGGGGATGGTCCCCAGGAACACCTGCCACCTCCACTCCTCCAGCATGTAGGTGAAAGGCAGGGTGGCCACCATGGTCAGGGCCTGCTTCATCAGGAAGTTGATCTCAGTCTCTGCATTGGGGCGGGAGGAAGAGGAAGAAGTGCTGTTTGAGAGAGGGCACATCTAAAATGGTGACACTATATAGAAAATAAAGTGTAGTGGTCTCTGGTAAAAAAAGAAGTAGGGCACTTCATAGTGAATAGGGCGTTATCCGAGACAGGAAGTCACTAGAGGAGCCATTTTGATGAAACAACGTGAAACTAAACCTACAACATGGTCTGACTCAGTGTCAATTATCCCCATCAGATATACATGTAGATTTGCTCATACCTGCCCTGGCCTTGGCCCTGAATCTGTTCCTGACCCTGTCCTGTTCCTGACCCTGTCCCTGTCCCTGTCCCTGACCCTGACCCTGACCTGTCCTGACCCTGTCCTGTTCCTGACCCTGTCCCTGTCCCTGACCCTGTCCCTGACCCTGACCCTGTCCTGTCCTGACCCAGACCCTGTTCCTGACCCTGTCCCTGTCCTGACCCTGTCCTGTCCTGACCCTGTCCTGTTCCTGACCCTGTCCCTGTCCCTGACCCTGTCCCTGTCCTGTCCTGACCCAGACCCTGTCCTGTTCCTGACCCTGACCCTGTCCCTGACCCTGTCCTGTCCCTGTCCCTGTCCCTGTCCCTGTCCCTGACCCTGTCCCTGACCCTGTCCCTGTCCTGACCCTGTCCTGTCCCTGACCCTGACCCTGTCCCTGACCCTGACCCTGTCCCTGTCCCTGTCCCTGACCCTGACCCTGTCCTGTCCCTGACCCTGTCCCTGACCCTGACTCTGTTCAGGTGTAACTCAGGTATTCCATAGACCAGCTATAACAACAACAACTGTTGTCTAACTGTTATCATCAAATCTAGATCTGCTTCTACCACTACCTGCCCCTACCCCTGACTCAGGTGTCACCTTTATCCTCAACGAAGTCGTCTGGCAGGAGTCCCAGGGCCTTCAGGTGTTTGGGGGTGGCAGCGGACAGGGACATGATCTCCCCCACGGCCTCGTGGAAGCCCTCGTTAGCCCCGTCTCTCAGCAGGTAGGACAGGTTCCTGTAGGCCATCTGGTACTGGTTGTGTCCCATCTCATGGTGCGCTGTCAGGAAGTGGTCCATGTTCACCTCTGTACACATCTTGATCCTGGAAATGGGGGAAATTTAAGAAGTAGCCAAAGTCAGGGTAGTACAGTATAATACAGTATAATAGGGTATAATACATTATAAAACCGTATAATACAGAATAATACAATATAATACAGTATAATGCATTATAATACATATAATACAGTATATAATACAGTATAATACATTATAATACGTTATAATACATAATACAGTATATAATACAGTATAATACAGTAATACAGTATATAATACAGTATAATACATTTTAATACAGTACAATACCATATAATAAGTTCATATTTATGATTAATATTTAATCATTACAATTGATGCTGAGTGTAAGGAGGTATAGCCTACAAAATCAGATAAACTCCCTCAGATGTATTTCTACATGTGTGTACAGCATTTTGAAAAGAAGTTCAACGTGCTGTGGATTTGACCTTGATGACTTATGTTTCACAACAGAATTCCTTCATATCTTTATGACATGCTGCTGTGACTAACAGGATATGAATTCTATTTCAGTAGTTAGTGCATGCAATGTCTCTGTCCCTCTCTAAGGCTCTACTTACTGCGTGTTCACGGATAAATACAGTACGAACATGATTCCTGTTACCTGGAGTCCTCTCTGTCCCTCCCTAAGGCTTGTCACTCTGCATGTCCTGGGCTAAGTGAAGGGAAAGGGGGATACCTAGTTTGTTGTACAACTGAATGCATTCAACCAAAATGTGTCTTCCGGATTTAACCCAACCCCTCTGAATTAGAGAGGTGCTGAGGGCCGCCTTAATCGCCGTCCACGTCATCAACACCCGGGAAGCAGTTGTTGTTGGAGGTTAACTGCCTTGCTCAAAGGCAGAACAGCAGATGTAACAGTTTAACTTTATTCCGTCCCCTCGCCCCGACCCGGGCACCCTCTGCACACATCAATAACAGTCACCCACGAAGCATCGTTACCCATCGCTCCACAAAAGCCGCGGCCCTTGCAGAGCAAGGGGAACCACTACTTCAAGGTCTCAGAGCAAGTGACGTCGCCAATTGAAAGGCCATTAGCGCGCACCACCGCTAACTAGCTAGCCATTTCACATCCGTTACACAGAGTTGTCCACCTTGCCTGCTCAGGGAGTCAAACCAGCGACCTTTTGGTTACTGGCCCAATGCTCTTAACCGCTAGGCTAGTTAAATGCAGGATGAATACGATTCCTGTTACCTGAAGTCCTCTCTGTTCCCCATGTCCCAGGCTGTAGGGTGGCACACTACCTTCCTGCCATCAGTAGGTTTCTCCAGCATAGAGTCCTTCCAGAAGTTATCGAACATCTTGTATAGACCCACCGACATGAAAAACTTCTCTGCTTCTTGGAACAGTCTGTCCTTAGGCCATTTCTGGGAATTACAGAAAAGGTGTTTAACTCACAGTGTATTTGAGGGGGTAAGAATTGAAAGTAACAGAAGTCACTATTAAAGTCAAACTTGTTTCCTTCAGATCCAACCCACGATTCCTAGTCTACAGTTTTCAAGGTTTATATTGGATACATAAAATAGCAGATCATTATTTATTTTCACTCAACCTGTGCGATCATAGCGTCCGTCACATCAATATCGGTTTTCTCTGGAAAAGGGGTTGAGATGGGGTAAAGACCTGTCCAAAACCTTCCCCACATGTCACCTGAAAAAGGTCATTAGACAGAGAGAGAGAGAGAGAGAGAGAGAGAGAGAGAGAGAGAGAGAGAGAGAGAGAGAGAGAGAGAGAGAGAGAGAACCTTCATAAACTGAATCCGTCATGTTCCAGCCGTGTTGGAGCAAAAGCTGAGCCCTGTCCGGTGACCATACCCAGTAGATGTGCAGGTAGGCCTCCCTCTGGGTGGATGTGTTCAGGGTGTTTGGCCTGCAGCTTAGACCTCACATAGGCATGCAGCTCTTTGTAGAGGGGGAGGATCTGGACAGACACAATAGAGTTGGTGGTGTGCAATATAACATAAAAACACAATATCTTTCATGTGGCAAGTCCAATTTGCATAATGCAAAGAAAGCATACTGGTTGGGGAGTAACGGATTACATATAACGGATTCCAAAAATCTAACTCTAATTCGATATGTTACCAGCAAGAATATTGTAATCAGATTACCGATAGCGATATGATTACTTCTAGTATTACTTCTAAATTCAAACAAACAAATTATTTGACACCTTTCTGTTTCTCAATGACATTCAAATCAGCATTGATAAAAGGGGCACATTTTTATAGCGAGGTTAAGACAGTTTCAGGTTGGATATTCCACGGATATTCGCCTGTAGTTTTCCTTACGTCCACCAACAGCAGTTAGGGACCGTCAACATAGTGACAAATCACATTTTTCACATTTCAATAGCTCTTTAACCATTACTCCTAAAACTTTCAAAGCTGGTTGTAGCTAACCCGATGGCATAGACACACATTGCACACACTTTCTTTTGTCGATTTACATCTCGCACTATTTAAAATGATTTATTTACATTTTTGAATTTCAATAGCTCATTGGTCATATGACCTACTGACTTAAACAAGGTTCAGAATGTCCACTGAATACACGTCTATATTGCACACCCTCTAGTTTGTCCATTTTCATCTCACACATTTTTACATGAATTTTTCAAAATGTAAAATGTCAATAGCTCCTTGGTCATGTGACCTAATCACTTCAAACAAGGTTCAGAGTGTCCACTGACTACGCCTTCATATCGCACACTCTGATGTTTGTCTACTTTCATCTCATGTTATTAGACTTAAATCTGTAAGCTTTGCAGGCCTTCATTTTACATCTGTGTTCAAATTTTTTTTTGAAGTTAACAAATGTTCTAGCCTCTCAATAACTATCTTTCACACGGACACTGAAAAGATCCGCAAATGGCTGTATGTGGTATGGATCAAGGACAGGAGAGGTGTTCAAACAGAGGAGCTTAAAACTTCTTCAGGATCAGTGTCCCTTCCACGGGTCGGTTGAGCTAACGTAGGCTAATGCGATTAGCATTAGGTTGTAAGTAACAAGAACATTTCCCAGGACATAGCACTGATCCCGAAAAAGTTAAAGGAAGGCGCACAGGTAGGCCTCATGAAAAACAATGTTTCATGTGCCCATTTTAATCACAGTAATAGGCAGTGATTTGTCAGTCAGAGTGAGCTTGATAACGTGAAAGAATCCTTTTTATAGCATCACTTTCATATACTGTACATTAAGACAAATCCTTCTACGTTGAGGATTAGCACGCAGTTTACATCACCTGATAATGACTTGATATTTGAGTGCATTCACAACAAGCCACCTGCAGACAACTTACAAAATGTAATAGTGCATTTGAGGGTTCGTTTTTCTGATGAAAATAGTTATGTGATGCATGGCCTACTATTTCTAACTGGAAAAATACATTCCTACATATTTTGTGCAACACCAAAATGTATAACATTCACACCACAACTACACGTTGAAACTACAGTTTTTTTCCTGTGCAGTTGTAACCGATGTGAAATGACTAGCTAGTTAGCGGTGGTGCGCGCTAATAGCCTTTCAATCAGTGACGTCACTCGCTCTGAGACCTTGAAGTAGTTGTTCCCCTTGCTCTGCAAGGGCCGTGGCTTTTGTGGCGCGATGGGTAACGATGCTTCGTGGGTGTCAGTTGTCTATGTGTGCAGAGGGTTCCTGGTTCGAGCCCAGCTAGGGGTGAGGAGAGGGACGGCAGCAGTACTGTTACACAGTGATCAACTTACATTTTTATAGTTTTTTGTATTTCTGAGTGACGTAAAGGTATCGACATAGTGATTAATTCACTTTTAATGTCATTACAGAAAACATACAACAACAACAAAATGATCGAGTTAACAACACATTGGAAACAGAGCGTGTCATGAAACTGGCAAATAAAGATGACAATGGAAAGGGAAATATTGATGATGGCCAGAAATTCAGTCAACACCAACTAGATCATTACTCCAGAGACAGAGGGCCAGAAGGTGAGTCAACACCAACTAGATCATTACTCCAGAGACAGAGGGCCAGAAGGTGAGGCAGAGGCTCTAGAGGACAGGAAAGATGACATACAAGCACAACGTGATGAAGAGTACTCCAGAGACAGAGGGCCAGAATGTGAGGCAGAGGCTCTAGAGGACAGGAAAGATGACATACAAGCACAACCTGATGAAGAGTACTCCAGAGACAGAGGGCCAGAAGGTGAGGAAGAGGCTCTAGAGGACAGGAAAGATGACATACAAGCACAACGTGATGAAGAGTACTCCAGAGACAGAGGGCCAGAAGGTGAGGAAGAGGCTCTAGAGGACAGGAAAGATGACATACAAGCACAACGTGATGAAGAGTACTCCGGAGACAGAGGGACAGAACAAGTGAGTGATGCTAAAACAATGACCAGACCAGGGGCAAAGTCATTTTACATTTCCATTAAGATGGACAGGTGGAAGACAATAAAGCCCTTACCAGGTACCTCAAATCTACAACAGCCGTGGACAGACGTGCTGTATTCTGAATTTAATAAGGTCAATCCATGCTGCACCTTGGAATTCAAATACCAGCATATCAAAGCTAGTCACAGCCGGGAAAAAGCCTCACCTTACATCTGTGCCTCGGCCACCTGCACCTTTCAGTCGTGTAAATCGAAATACATGTTTAGATGACAAAAAAGGCCTAGCAAATATAGCAAATATGTCAACATCATGGTATTCCGATTTGGTGAGGTGACACACCAACGAAGTGAGAGAAGATCTAGGCCTGTAAGATATACATTTTTAATTTAGAAAAATTAATGTAAAACTTGTGAGATGAAAATGAACAAACTAAAGGGTGTGCGATATAGAAGGGTAGTCAGTGGACATTTTGGACCTTGTTTGAAGTCATTAAGTCACATGACCAAGGAGCTATTGACATTTTAAATTTGGAAAAATTCATGTAAAAACGTGTGAGATGAAAATGGACAAACTAAAGGGTGTGCAATGTGTAGGCCCACTGAGTGGACATTCTGAACCTTGTTTGAAGTCACTAGGTCACATAACTAAGGAGCTATTGAAATTCAAATGTGAAAAAAGTTTGTACTTTGTTTATGCTCCCTAACTAATTCAACTAGGAATACAAAATGCTGCTCACATTTCCACATGTTTATTAGCTTTGGAAAGCGAATTAATGTCCAAATCTGGTGCGCGCAATTTTTCCAACATCTTGACACTTATTTGGAGTCTGTGGCTCAAGTAGTTTGAAAGCTATTGAGGTTTGAATGCGCAAATATCCGTCGAATATCCAACTTGAAACTGTCTTTACCTCGGTCATTTTTATTTGTTCTGCCTGAGCGAGTCTGACCACAAATTAGAGACCACTATGATGACACAACAAATGCGTTTGATGGATCGCAGGAATATGCTTTTGTAGGCTACAGTCCAAACTATGTCTTCCGATGGAGTGACTGCTGTCGGCATCCAAAGGTTGTCCAACTTGAGTAGTAGTGGTGTAGTCTACAGCGATACGGATATCACTTATTACTGATATCTAGGCTGCATAGCGCATGGATGTGAATCACACTGCTGCGCTCTCATTTAGCTATTAGCGCCTTACGGATTGTGGTTGTTGTTAATGTGGATGTTGTGGGTGGCTGTTCACAAATGTATATGTGTATTTTAACCCAATAATGGTTGAATATAAGAAGTTTAAGCTGCCTATCAATCGTAGTTTTTATGACAGAACCAAACGGAAGCAAACAGAGCAAAACAATAGTTTCTATTGGACAAATTCAGGTAGGTCCCTCCCCGTTTCGTCCAGTTTGCTTCCGTTTAAGAAACGTTTTGCAACAGATTCGGCGTAATGAATATGCCCGTATACAGCCAGTATAAAATGCGTTCTTGCAACCGCTTCATAGTGCGGATCCCAGCCTATGGAATAAAAGTTTGAGGCAGTTCCTCCCTTCTCAACGCCCCCGTGGTATTTTTCTACATATTGTCAAATAAATAAATAATTTAAGATGACCACGAGAAAGCCCAATCAGTCGTCGATGACAACAAACACATAAACAACAGAGTAGGCTAATTAGTCCTTAGTTATTGGGTTATACTCGGGTAAAACAATTTGACTAATCTATATTTCCATATTTCCAAGTCCTATTCTTTAAGATCAAGGGGTATTAAATGAATTGGAATGACAGGAAATCTGTCAGACTCTGGTGTTTAATGTAAAAATATAGCCTAATCCTATTATTATCTATACAGTAGTAGAAAGCAATGGGTTAAAAGAAGCCTACATAACCAACCCATGAAGTAGAATGTAACATCCATATATGGCGAGCTATGTAAACATTAACATTGATTTATCCTGCAATGGATGTTGTTCAGTAGGTAATATTATTTTTTGTCTTCTTCTAATGCCTCTTTTCTTGTCAATAGGGGGTGCTGTTAGCACTTTGTAATAATTACGTTCCCAAATTAAACTGCCTCGTACTCAATTCTTGCTCGTACAATATGCATATTATTATTACTATTGGATAGAAAACACTCTCTAGTTTCTAAAACCGTTTGAATTATATCTGTGAGTGAAACAGAACTGGACTTAGAGCAATTTTCCTATGTGGATGTGAGAATGCAGAATTCTGCAAGCTGCTCTGAGATCTGTTTATAAATCTGCCTGTCTTCTATTGGTTGAGATGCACTGCATACGCCTTCCCCTGGATGTTAGCGAATAGTGAGAGTTGAAATGGAGTCTCTACGCAGATCTGAAAGGTTATAAATAGCTTGGCAAGGAAGTGTCTGGTCTTTTCGCTCTGACGCACGGAGGACCTTGGCATATCGTACTAGAACCTTCGGTTATAGCTCTTAGAAATATCCGGCTGTGTTTTTATTCGATATAGGCTTTAAAGACATCATAATGTTGTTATTTTAAACCGAATTATATCAGTTTATGTCAGTATATTGCGATTTTCGGGTGTTTATTTTTGTGGCGTTCTAGGTAGTTGGGTATCTCTGGCTCACATGCTAATGTTTACTGCTAATTGCAACGTTGAAGACGACATTCTACAACCGAGCAACGATTCTTTTGGACAAAGGACACCTTTCCCAAGATTCTGATGGGAGTTCATCAAAAAGTAAGAACTATTTATGCTGTTAATTCGTTGTTCTGTTGAAAAATGTAAAATGCATAAGCCGCCATTAATTTCAGTGCAGCCTCGCTTTAACGCACGCTGTATGTTGTAGTAACGTTAATTTTAAAAATGTAACACAGCGATTGCATTAAGAACTAATTTATCTTTCATTTGCTGTCCAACCTGTATTTTTTAGTCAAGTTTATGATTATTTATCGATTAGAATATGTGCCTCACCCAAGATTTCTCCCGACATTTTCTTGGCAGCTTGGCTACTTTTCTCATTGTATAACCACGATTTGTGCCGCTAAATATGCACATTTTCGAACAAACTCTATATGCATTGTGTAATATGATGTTATAGGACTGTCATCTGAAGAATTCTGAGCAGGTCAGTGAAAAAATTTATATATGTTGGTGGTTTATACGTTATCGCTATTTTTGGCTTGAATCAATGCTGTTGTGATGTTTGCTATTGTGGTAAGCTAATATAACGCTATATTGTGTTTTCGCTGTAAAACACTTAGAAAATCTGAAATATTGGCTGGATTCACAAGATCTGTGTCTTTCATTTGCTGTACGCTGTGTATTTTTCATAAATGTTTTATGACGAGTATTTAGGTAATACACGATGGTCTCTGTAGTTATTCTAGTTGCTTTGGTGAGAGTTGGGATGGTGGCTGCAATGGTAAACTATTATTTATACCTGAAATATGCACATTTTTCTAACAAAACATATGCTATACAATAAATATGTTATCAGACTGTCATCTGATGAAGTTGTTTCTTGGTTAGTGGCTATTTATATCTTTATTTGGTCGAATTTGTGATAGCTACTGATGCAGTAAAAAAATGGTGGAGTAAAAAAAGTGGTGTCTTTTGCTAACGTGGTTAGCTAATAGATTTACATATTGTGTCTTCCCTGTAAAACATTTTAAAAATCAGAAATGATGGCTGGATTCACAAGATGTGTATCTTTCATCTGGTGTCTTGGACTTGTGATTTAATGATATTTAGATGCTAGTATTTACTTGTGACGCTATGCTAGGCTATGCTAGTCAGCTTTTTTACTGATGGGGGTGCTCCCGGATCCGGGTTTGGGAGGAATTAGAGGTTAAGCAGGTTGACGTTTATTGGGATGAGTCTTGTCCTGGAGGCAGAACTGAGCGATTTCAGGTAGATGGGCCAGCTGCAGAGTCAAAATTAGCGCAGTGCACGCTAACCAGGTCGCAAGGTGTACGGTGTTTCCTCCGACACGTTGGTGCGGCTGGCTTCCGGGTTGGATGCGCGCTGTGTTAAAGAGGCAGTGCGGCTTGGTTGGATTGTGTTTCGGAGGACGCATGGCTCTCGACCTTCACCTCTCCCGAGTCAGTGCGGGAGTTGTAGCGATGAGACAAGACAGTAACTACTAACAATTGGATCCCACGAAATTGGGGAGAAAAAGGTGGTAAAATAAATAAATAAAAGTAATATATACAATAACAAATACATCCAATAATACAAAATAGTATCAATAATATTTTATTAACAGTGTTTTTGCTACATACGATACATTTAATTTGTATGTGAGAAAAGCTCAGCGTAGTTGAAGCACCACAACAGTTGACAACGTACCTCTTTGTAAATGCGCCTCACATCAGTCATCAGTTGGCCCCTGGCGTAGTTGTACGGGCTCTCATCGGTAGTTTCATAGTTGGACCTCCAATAATCTCCGTAGTCCTCATAACCTGTGGCGATAGATATAGTAGTAGTTGGACAGGTTTGTAGTAGTAGTATAGTAGTTGTGCAGTAGTAGTATAGTAGTAATATAGTAGTGTTATATTGGTAATATATTATTTGTAGTATAGTAAGATAGTAGTAGTATAGTAATATAGTAGTTGTAGTAGTAGTTTTAGTAGTAGTAGTAGTAATAGTAATATAGTAGTAGTAGCAGTAATATAGTAGTAATAGTATTAGTAGTAGTCATAGTAGTAGTATAAGTATAGTAGTAGTAATAGTAATAGTAGTAGTAATTATAGCAGTAGTAGTAGTAGTTTTAGTAGTAGTATTAGTAATAGTAATATAGTAGTAGTAGTAGTAGCAGTGATATAGTAGTAGTAATATTAGTAGTAGTATAAGTATAGTAGTAGTAGTAGTAGTAGTAGTAGTAGTAGTAATTATAGCAGTAGTTGTAGTAGTATAGTAGATGTGCTGTAGTATAGTAGTAGTAGTAGTAGTAACAGTAGTATAAGTATAGTAGTAGTAGTTATAATAGTAGTAGTAATTATAGCAGTATTAGTAGTAGTATAGTAGATGTGCTGTAGTATAGTAGTAGTAGTAATAGTAGCAGTAATTATAGCAGTAGTTGTAGTAGTATAGTAGATGTGCTGTAGTATAGTAGTAGTAGTAATAGTAGTAGTAATAGTAGTATAAGTATAGTAGTGGTAATAGTAGTAGTAATTATAGCAGTAGTAGTAGTAGTATAGTAGATGTGCTGTGGTAGTAGTAGTAGTAGTAGTAGTATTAGTAGGTCTACCATTGAGTTTGGCAGCTTCGTTCTTAAGGTCCACATAGTCTTCATATAGAGGCCTCATCTTCTTCCCTACCTCCACTCTCCAGCCCTCCCATACATGCAGACGCTCATAGTAGTCACTGTCCATGTTGGCCATTACACTCTCCAGCCCTAGACATTAGACACAGCAGTAAACCAGTTGAAATAAGGATAGTTCATATTTGAAATAGAACCTCCAGCACATCAGTATTTTTGTCCATTCCCTTGTATTTTTGTTATTCTTTTATGTGTACTCGCATACAGGAATATCATTGAGCTGGGGTTCCTTTTTTCATACACAACATTAAACCACTATCCGACCTCAGACCTCAGTACACTACTTTTGACCCTAAATGGTGCACTACTTTTGAGCCTATATTTTGCTCTACGTTTGACACTACTAGGGCCCTGGTCAAAAGTAGTGCACTATATCGGGAATAGAGTGCCATTTGGGACTCAGTCAATTACCCTGGACATCCGTAAAAGGGCAGTCGGTCATGAAGTCAGGTTGCCACAGCTGCTGACAGTTGGTACTTTGTACCCATACCAAATGGCACCCACTTCATTACTTAGTGTCCTACTTTCACCCAGAGCCATGTGGGAGTCCGGCCTTTACCTGGTTCCAAAGTTTGACAGTCGAAGGGGTCTTCTCTCTTGCACACCGTGCCTGTACTGTAGATGGAGCTCATCTCATTCATCACTTTGTTCAGCTGACATGAAATACAACAACAACAACAACATTAACAACAACAACACAAACAAGTTATGCTATGTTGTGGTATCACAATGATTTGACGAGCCTGTTCCCATGAGTATTTGGCTAGCCTGTTCCCGTGAGTATTTGACTAGCCTGTTCCCGTGAGTATTTGACTAGCCTGTTCCCGTGAGTATTTGACTGGCCTGTTCCCGTGAGTATTTGACTAGCCTGTTCCCGTGAGTATTTGACTAGCCTGTTCCCGTGAGTATTTGACTAGCCTGTTCCCGTGAGTATTTGGCTAGCCTGTTCCCCTGAGTATTTGACTAGCCTGTTCCCGTGAGTATTTGACTAGCCTGTTCCCGTGAGTATTTGACTAGCCTGTTCCCGTGAGTATTTGACTGGCCTGTTCCCGTGACTATTTGACTAGCCTGTTCCCGTGAGTATTTGACTAGCCTGTTCCCGTGAGTATTTGGCTAGCCTGTTCCCCTGAGTATTTGACTAGCCTGTTCCCGTGAGTATTTGACTAGCCTGTTCCCGTGAGTATTTGACTGGCCTGTTCCCGTGACTATTTGACTAGCCTGTTCCCGTGAGTATTTGACTAGCCTGTTCCCGTGAGTATTTGGCTAGCCTGTTCCCCTGAGTATTTGACTAGCCTGTTCCCATGAGTATTTGACTAGCCTGTTCCCGTGAGTATTTGACTAGCCTGTTCCCGTGAGTATTTGACTAGCCTGTTCCCGTGAGTATTTGACTAGCCTGTTCCTGTGAGTATTTGACTAGCCTGTTCCCCTGAGTATTTGACTAGCCTGTTCCCGTGAGTATTTGACTAGCCTGTTCCCGTGAGTATTTGGCCTTTGTACAGATTTCCTGGTTAAATTGATTGTA
Organism: Salvelinus namaycush; assembly: GCF_016432855.1. Classification (NCBI taxonomy): domain Eukaryota; kingdom Metazoa; phylum Chordata; class Actinopteri; order Salmoniformes; family Salmonidae; genus Salvelinus; species Salvelinus namaycush. The sequence continues at coordinate 69,882 of NW_024061404.1, read as the reverse complement.
TTAACAGAAGACCAGTCAGACGAATAGAAGAGACGAGGACAGTCAGACGAATAGAAGAGATGAGGACAGTCAGACTAATAGAAGAGATGAGGACAGTCAGACTAATAGAAGAGATGAGGACAGTCAGACTAATAGAAGAGATGAGGACAGTCAGACTAATAGAAGAGATGAGGACAGTCAGACGAATAGAAGAGATGAGGACAGTCCGACTAATGGAAGAGATGAGGACAGTCAGACTAATAGAAGAGATGAGGACAGTCAGACTAATAGAAGAGATGAGGACAGTCAGACTAATAGAAGAGATGAGGACAGTCAGACTAATAGAAGAGATGAGGACAGTCTGACTAATAGAAGAGATGACAGTCAGACTAATAGAAGAGATGCGGACAGTCAGACTAATAGAAGAGATGAGGACAGTCAAACTAATAGAAGAGATGAGGACAGTCAGACTAATAGAAGAGATGAGGACAGTCAGACTAATAGAAGAGATGAGGACAGTCAGACTAATAGAAGAGATGAGGACAGTCAGACTAATAGAAGAGATGAGGACAGTCAGACTAATAGAAGAGATGAGGACAGTCAAACTAATAGAAGAGATGAGGACAGTCAGACTAATAGAAGAGATGAGGACAGTCAGACTAATAGAAGAGATGAGGACATTCAGACTAATAGAAGAGATGAGGACAGAAAACAAAGCTATCTTACATGTGGACTGAAAGAGGACCACAATGGAAAGAAGTCCTCTAGTCAATGATTTTAGGTGAATTGTGATTTTAAAAGGTTAAATCATTAAAATCAAGAAGAAGAAAAAGATCAGAGACAGCAGTGAAAGAATGTGTCTTACATGTGCCGCTTTGTCTGCGGACAGGACCCCAGAGCCCTTGTCCTGGAGGGAAGTCAGCTGGAGTTTGATCAATGGATCACTGATCTGATCGATTGGAAAGTTCTCCGACTCCTTGGATACTTTGCTGTAGTATTCTCCCCAGATTGCGCTCTGTACACCCTAAAACCATAACAAAACATTGACAGAAATGACATTTGATTCATAATATTAACAATAGCATACACTAGACAATATAAAATAAATAGTTGTCTGTCTGGAGTTATGTGTTGAGATGTAGCCTACCAATCCAAAATTGACAGCAATATACCATTATTAACATTGTTCAGAACCAGAACCATAGATCCACCGTGTTTGTCAGTCCAGTCTTGTGGACCCCAGCTATAGGCCATAGGGGTCTCTGAAGATGGCTTTGAAACTCTGCCTTTCATTAATGCCACTTTAAATCGACCAGAAAACTCACCAGTTTGTCTAAATTCTCCTGGGAAATATCTGTGTTGTACGCCCATGATGCCAGGGAATACTGATACATGAGATGAGTAGCGTTCCCATCAAACTGGTCCAGAAACTCCTGTGTCCTTCTCTCTAAGTCCGACTGTGCTGCCACACAGGCCACAGCAATCAGCCCCACTAGAAGAAGCCTGGTCATAGACATCCTGTATGAATATCCCCTACGGCCACACTGAGACCACTTCAGTTTCTTATTCACGTATATCTAACTCTAATGGCTGTCTTCGACCTTTGGTCAGAGTCATAACTCCAGGGTTTATCTTGTCCTTTATACCCAGATTGGTGGATAGAAGGGTACAGTGTACGTCAGTGGGCCAGCTATCGCACGGCGGACGGGCTACTATCTCAAACATAACATTGTCTTTGTTCTACAACTATAACATTGTCTTGAAGTTACTGACAGTTTCTAAGTCTTGCTGTAACTTCTGCGCCGAGACAGTGAACATGTACATGTTTGAGGTGTGTGTGTGTGTGTGTGTGTGTGTGTGTGTGTGTGTGTGTGTGTGTGTGTGTGTGTGTGTGTGTGTGTGTGTGTGTGTGTGTGTGTGTGTGTGTGCCAAACCCATCACACTAGAGTAGAGTAGAATAGAACAGAGTAGAAGTAGAATAGAACAGAGTAGAATAGAATAGAACAGAGTACAGTAGAATAGAACAGAGTAGAATAGAATAGAGTACAGTAGAATATAACAGAGTAGAATAGAGTACAGTAGAATAGAACAGAGTAGAATAGAACAGAGTACAGTAGAATAGAACAGAGTAGAGTAGAGTAAACTAGAGTAGAATAGAACAGAGTAGAAGTAGAGTAGAATAGAACAGAGTAGAATAGAACAGAATAGAGTAGAGTAAAATAGAGTAGAATAGAACAGAGTAGAGTAGAGTAAAATAGAGTAGAATAGAACAGAGTAGAAGTAGAGTAGAATAGAACAGAGTAGAATAGAACAGAGTAGAGTAGAGTAAAATAGAGTAGAATAGAACAGAGTAGAAGTAGAGTAGAATAGAACAGAGTAGAATAGAACAGAGTACAGTAGAATAGAACATAGTAGAATAGAGTAGAATAGAACAGAATAGAGTAGAATAGAACAGAGTAGGGTAGAGTAGAATAGAACAGAGTAAAATAGAACAGAGTACAGTAGAATAGAACATAGTAGAATATAATAGATTAGAACAGAATAGAGTAGAATAGAATAGAGTAGAGTAGAGTAGAATAGAATAGGACAGAGTAGAATAGAACAGAGTAGAGTAGAATAGAGTAGAACAGAGTAAAGTAGAGTCTTTATTATCCACAGGGGGCAATTCATTTTGCAGCACATTGTCACGCCCTGGCCATAGAGAGCCACTGTTTCTCTATGGTATAGTAGGTCAGGGCATGACTGGGGTGTTGTAGTCTATTATTTCTATGTGGCATTCTAGTTGTCATATTTCTATGTTGGTGTGTTTGATATGGCTCCCAATTAGAGGCAGCTGGTAATCGTTGTCTCTAATTGGGGATCATATTTAGGTAGGCTTTTTTCCACCTGTGTTTTGTGGGATATTGAATTTTGTATTTTGAGTTAGTGTATGTAGCACCTCTGTAGTCACGGTTCGTTGTTTGTTTCTTGTTTTGTTTTATAGTTTCACTTTAATAAATTATGTGGAACTGTAATCACGCTGCGCCTTGGTCCTTCTCTACAAACGAACGTGACACACATAGTGAAAACACATGGAACACATGACAATAAATAAATATAAAAACTATACCGCAGGGTTCCCCAACTGGTGGCCCGCTAGCCGGATTTGGCCCACAGGGATTTTATATGTCCCCCCAAGTTTTCTCAGCCAATTATTATTTATTTTATTTTATTTTCATAGAATACTGTCAAAGCACCAGAAAAACGGCTCCAAGTGATTTTAATTTTGGAAATCTATTCCCACGTATAATAGAGAGATATATGTGATCTTATACTGTACAAATGTAAGCAAGGTTTGAAATGATTATGTTGTATTCAAATATATCTGGGCTTCAAAATGTACAAATTATTTGTAATTATGTTCTGGCCCCCTGACCATCAGCTCAAGAAAAAAGCGTCCCGCTGCTGAATCTAGTGGTTCCTGATATACTACAATATACACACAGCTACCAGTACTACTAGAGGTTATTGAGACAGCTGATGGCAGCTAGGTCTGATATCCCTGATCTCCTGGTCCAACTAAACTAAAGTACATCAATACTGTATGGCCTAAAAAAACATCCATTAAGGCTTTGTCCCAAATTGTACCCTATTCCCTATGTAGTGCACTACTTTTGACCAGGGCCCTATGGCCCATAGTGCACTATGTAGGGAATATGGTGCCATTTGGGACATGCCCTAAAAGGAACTCAAACCAAACTTAAAATTTATTAGCTCTGTTCAATGCATTAAAATGACTGCACAAATGTTTGGATTTTTAACAGTTAGTCATCTCAAATGCACCACTGCGAATGTTTATCAAACTTTTCCAAAACATAGATACTTTATAATACTTAACAAAAATACTTAATATTTATATAACAATATATTTATTGTTCGTCAATAAGCCTTTAGTAGATCGTTTATAAGGAACTACTTTATTAACACAGGGAAGGAAACTAATTTTAACAGATCAATTCCCATCTGTTTGGTTTCCTGTGTCCTTAGCTGAACTTCAGCAAGGGAACATGATTTAAATAGAAACGTCAGGTCTTAATTGGCCTCTTGGTTGTAGTTGACACCTTATCAGACTCAGGGACTATTACAGGCAGGATGGAAACTGCAAGACATGCACCTTTGGGCCCTAAAGGGAGATAAGTATCGATCAGATCAAGGCGAAGTTGATTATTAAACTTGTTATTACAACAATATGATAACAGATATCGGACCCCAGTAGCTGCAGTCCCCAGTATTGTATTTCTGTCTCAGTAAATGAATCAGCAGGAGAACGGCTATAAAGGGATTGGGGGTTTGTTCCATCTAGTGGAACTCATTCATTTTAGATGTATATCACTATATCATCATATGCTTTGGGTTTCATTTTATTGGTCTACTGAAACCAAACATCTAATGGACTTTTTTGTATTTTGTCAGTACACTATATATATATTTTTTTAAATCTCTTTACCTCAGAACGCAGTTGTGTTTATTTTGGACTGAATGTGTATTGCATAAGTATCCAGAGAGATGAAACAGCTAAAAGGTGTTGCCTAGTGACCAAAAAGTCACATGGGGTGTTTCTTTCTTCTGTCTGTGTGCAAGTTTACCTGACTGACCTCCAGCATTATAGAGTCACTTCCTGTGTGGCCCCTAGGCCGTGGTGGAAGGATACCTGTTCAACCTGTTCAGGCTTTTTCGACCGCGTAACCGTATCACTCCCTCCATGTCTGCCCTAGGATCAGGTGACAGTGTCTGCGTTCCTAATGACACCCTATGTCCTATTGAGTGCACTAGGTTACTTTTGACCAGAGCACTATGAACCCTGGTCAACGTTTGTGCACTCTATAGAGAATAAGAAGCCATTTGGGACAGGCTGTTTACCCGAATATCAAGTGTCTGTGACTTCAGGCCAAAACACAGAGGAGTTCCCTCACTTCTCACTGTTACCCAGAGATTCATCTTCTAGTGTCTGTGACTTCAGGCCAAAACACAGAGGAGTTCCCTCACTTCTCACTGTTACCCAGAGATTCATCTTCTAGTGTCTGTGACTTCAGGCCAAAACACAGAGGAGTTCCCTCACTTCTCACTGTTACCCAGAGATTCATCTTCTAGTGTCTGTGACTTCAGGCCAAAACACAGAGGAGTTCCCTCACTTCTCACTGTTACCCAGAGATTCATCTTCTGGTGTCATGACTGACAGGCCAAAACACAGAGGAGTTCCCTCACTTCTCACTGTTACCCAGAGATTCATCTTCTGGTGTCATGACTGACAGGCCAAAACACAGAGGAGTTCCCTCACTTCTCACTGTTACCCAGAGATTCATCTTCTAGTGTCATGACTGACAGGCAGAACAATAACATCGTAAACCATCCCTTTTAATGTCCTTTCAGGAAATGACTGTTTTTGAGTTGTTATCATTATGTAGCTGCTTGATATCATTGCAACTTAGACAACACCCAGAGAGAGAGAGAGAGAGAGAGAGAGAGAGAGAGAGAGAGAGAGAGAGAGAGAGAGAGAGAGAGAGAGAGAGAGAGAGAGAGAGAGAGAGAGAGAGAGAGAGAGAGAGAGAGAGAGAGAGAGAGAGAGAGAGAGAGAGAGAGAGAGAGAGAGAGAGAGAGAGAGAGAGAGAGAGAGAGAGAGAGAGAGAGAGAGAGAGAGAGAGAGAGAGAGACCTCCGTTAGTGATGCTGCATGTGATTGATTCCAGGAAGATGAAGTTCCGAGATCTGCCACAAGAGGGGGCTGCTCTATAGTCACAGCCGTGTCACAGAAGAATCAGCCTCTCTCTCTCTCGCGCGCGTTCTGACATTAGGTATGCCAAGAATAGCTTTATCAGACAGAAATGTATATTTTTGCCTTTAGTACTAAAGCCTATAGAAACTAATTGAATAACACATTCAGACATGGCAAAAAGTACTGGCAAAAAATCTATCATAAGAAACAAGATTTTGAAGTGTCAGTCCTAAATCACATACAGTATTTAACCCCTTTTCGGGTGTAGGCACAAAACTACCTTCGACTTCCATTAGTTTTTTAAATCCGGTACCGGTTACCTTCAGAGTCCCGTGACACTTGTGGGGGTCGTATAGCAAAACGAAGAACATCATCGTGTTCGTGAGCTAGAGTAGTCATAATCGTTTTTTTAGGTCAAACCGTTCAGATGCTCCAGACGTTTTTCGTGAGAAGACCGATTTTCGGGATATCTCATGGTCTGACAAACACCGCTCTAGCTCTGACAGCTTTCACCGCAGATGCGGAAGTGGTGGGTGCGGTGGTTTGAGATGCAGCCCATGTAAAAACACATATCTCTATAGCTTCAACTGACTGATTTTGATGGGGATTTGTTTGTTATGTAACATATATATATTTTAAACCAGCTGAAAATCCTGCCATCCAGGACCTATACACAATATCCTAGGCAGTGTCAGAGGAAGGCCCCAAAAATTGTCAAAGACTCCAGGCACCCAAGTCATAGACTGTTCTCTCTGCTACTGCACGGCAAGCGGTACCGGAGCACCAAGTTTAGGTCCAAAAGGCTTCTTAACAGCTTCTACCGCCAAGCCATAACACTGCTGAACAATTAATCAAATGGCCACCCGGACTATTTACATTGACTATTTACATTGAGCTACTCGCTGTTTATATCTATGTATAGTCACTTCACCCCTACTTACATGTACAAATTACCTCGATTAACCTGTATCCCCGCACATTGACTCAGTACCGGTACCCTCTGTATATAGCCTCGTTATTGTTATTTAATTTTATTGTGTTACTTTTTATTAGATTTTTTACTTTAGTTTATTTAGTAAATATTTTCTTAACTCTATTTATTGAACTGCACTGTTGGTTAAGGGCTTGTAAGTAAGCATTTCACGGTAAGGTCCCCCGAGCTGACATGGTACAAATCTGTCGTTCTGCCCCTGAACAGGCAGTTAACCCACTGTTCCTAGGCCGTCATTGTAAATAATAATTTGTTCTTAACTGACTTGCCTAGTTAAATAAAGGTTCAATAAAAAAAATTAAAACACCTGTTGTATTCGGCGCATGTGACAAATACAATTTGATTTGATTTGAAATCCAGGGTTTCTATGTCAAACATTTTTGTTATATTTCAGTCTTCTGTGATGTATATCAAGTGTAATCGTCACGCCCTGATCTGTTTCATCTGTCCTTGTGCTTGTCTCCAGCCCCCTCCAGGTGTCGCCCATCTTCCCCGTTTTATCCCCTGTGTATTTATACCTGTGTTTTCTGTCTGTTTGTTGCCAGTTCGTCTTGTTTGTTCAAGCCTACCAGTGGTTTGTCTCAGCTCCTGTTTGCCCCTAGTCTCTCTTTTTCTCGTCTTCCTGGTTTTTGACCTTTGCCTGTCCTGACTCTGTTCTCGCCCGCCTGAACACTGCCTGACCTGACCCTGAGCCTGCCTGCCATCCTGTACCTTGGTCTCTGCTCTGGATTATCGACCCCTGCCTGCCTTGACCTGTCGTTTGCCTGCTCCTGTGGTTACAATAAACATTGTTACTTTGCAATACATTTCAACTCTATATGTGACATGATACCAGGTGTCTTCTTTTGTTAAGCCCATAACCATGTGTGTGAGGTGGATACTTTTGTTACAAAGTAGATTTGTTTAAGACTACCAAGAAACACTCTGTGTGACCCTGATTTAACCCACTGCAGTAAAAGGTTAATAAAGACGGTGGAAAGATGCTCACATCCCACATCTCAACATGAACAACAACGACTGTAATATCTGAAAGCAACTTTCCGTTTCCCAAAGAATTCAACCCAGCTTTGTAGGAGACCGGACACTAGACCACTGCAGATCACCTCTAGAGCCTGTCCCTCAGCTTTAGAGGAGACCGGACACTGAACCACTGCAGATCACCTCTAGAGCCTGTCCTTCAGATTTGTAGGAAACCGGACACTGAACCACTGCAGATCACCTCTAGAGCCTGTCCCTCAGCTTTGTAGGAGACCGGACACTGAACCACTGCAGATCACCTCTAGAGCCTGTCCCTCAGCTTTGTAGGAGACCGGACACTAGACCACTGCAGATCACCTCTAGAGCCTGTCCATCAGCTTTGTAGGAGACCGGACACTGAACCACTGCATATCACCTCAGGAGCCTGTCCCTCAGCTTTGTAGGAGACCGGACACTAGACCACTGCAGATCACCTCTAGAGCCTGTCCCTCAGCTTTGTAGGAGACCGGACACTAGACCACTGCAGATCACCTCTACAGCCTGTCCCTCAGCTTTGTAGGAGACCGGACACTAGACCACTGCAGATCACCTCTAGAGCCTGTCCCTCAGCTTTGTAGGAGACCGGACACTAGACCACTGCAGATCACCTCTAGAGCCTGTCCTTCAGCTTTGTAGGAGACCGGACACTGAACCACTGCAGATCACCTCTAGAGCCTGTCCCTCAGCTTTGTTGGAGACCGGACACTGAACCACTGCAGATCACCTCTAGAGCCTGTCCTTCAGCTTTGTAGGAGACCGGACACTGAACCACTGCAGATCACCTCTAGAGCCTGTCCCTCAGCTTTGTAGGAGACCGGACACTGAACCACTGCAGATCACCTCTAGAGCCTGTCCCTCAGCTTTGTAGGAGACCGGACACTAGACCACTGCAGATCACCTCTAGAGCCTGTCCCTCAGCTTTGTAGGAGACCGGACACTGAACCACTGCAGATCACCTCTAGAGCCTGTCCCTCAGCTTTGTAGGAGACCGGACACTGAACCACTGCAGATCACCTCTAGAGCCTGCACCTCAGCTTTGCTAAATTAGCAGTTCTGTTCTAGTACAGAGGTGGGGACCCTCACCATAGACAGAGCTCAGACTGAGGCCCTCTGAATGATTCTGACAACAACAGTATGGATTAAGTGAAACACTCGTTCAGCAAAAATATGAATGAACAACCAGGAAACCCCTATTGAGTGAACTTGAATAACATCCATTCATTCAACTTGAATGTGTCTGCGGATAGGACCACTATACAGAACCAGGCCTGACAGGGGTCAACAGGGCTGTGTTAAATGACTACTATACAGAACCAGGCCTGACAGGGGTCAACAGGGCTGTGTTAAATGACCACTATACAGAACCAGGCCTGACAGGTCAACAGGGCTGTGTTAAATGACTACTATACAGAACCAGGCCTGACAGGGGTCAACAGGGCTGTGTTAACTGACCACTATACAGAACCAGGCCTGACAGGGGTCAACAGGGCTGTGTTAACTGACCACTATACAGAACCAGGCCTGACAGGGGTCAACAGGGCTGTGTTAAATGACTACTATACAGAACCAGGCCTGACAGGGGTCAACAGGGCTGTGTTAAAGGGGCAATTAGCAGATGCTGCATTCACTTTTGGACTCAGAAATGAATGATATGTACCCATTGATTCTTGAAGAATATAACTTATAAATGCCTCATGAGCTTAGTTTAACTGTCATAACCCATCAGAACCCAAAATATAAGATTGTTTTACTCCAATGTTTGTAAACAAAGCACATTTAAATAAACACTATATAGCCTGGTTAAATGTATCATATTGATATCATGGATGGTCAGCCCTTGCATGGCTTTAAACCGGTGTTCTGAAAGAAGACCTATGAACTGACAGCTGGTGTGGCATATCTTGTTTTATTACATAGGAACAATGAACCTGCGTTTTTATCATAAATGTCAATGATTAATTGGTGTTGTGTGTCAGTTCTTTAAACAATAGACTTTTGTAGTTATCGGGCCCAATGCCTTTGGACTTTTCTTTGGTTTATACAGTTTATATGATCTTGACCTCAGCAATGCAGCTAAAGCTTAGATCAATATTTTCTCAAAGACAAAGATCTGACTATATTCCAGCCCTCTATTTTTCATTCGCTGCTCTTCCCGTTATGACTGTAATGGTAGAGACACTATGCAGCACGCGCTTCGCCGTTGATTTGGCGCTCAACACACTAGGCAGGCTACTGCCGCTTGTATAGCTTCCCCTATTCCTGAATCCTGATCCGGATCATGAGTACAACACTCCGGGGTTTTGTGTTCTCTTCCTTTAAAGCCCTCACGCTCTCCTCTGGAGCAATGAAAAACTAGAACCGGGGAGGCCACAGAGGCAACCCAAGATCATTCGGGCAGCGCGGATCCTTATATGCAGGCAGGCTGCGCCACGCTTCGGGAGAACGGACGGAGTAAGATCTCAGCAACGAAAAGGATGGTGGGTCTGAAGGAGACACGGGGAACTTTGGATTGAGGAGAGGAGGGGACGAGGGACGGAAGACCGCCCGATGAACGACAGTTTTTTCCTTGGATATTTTTTGTGTGCTTTTTCTAGGGGGGATTTTGGATAATTTTTGCGGTTGATCAAAATGCCATTTGCCAAAAGGATTGTTGAACCCCAGTTACTGTGCAGGTTACCTATTCCAAATGACGAATGCTCGCTCAACATTGAGGATCTGTGCTCCATCAATAATGTGGTGCTCTCGCGGACCTTGCGGCAGCTCTCCGACCTGGCCAAACACGCCTGCTCCCTATTTCAGGAGCTGGAGAACGAGATCATGTCCACCAACCAGAGGGTCTGGGTTCTGCAGAATAAAATAGGGAAGATCCAACAGAACGTCAGCGGTCTAGATCCCAAAAAGGAGGCAGTGCGTAAGTAGCCTACCCACCACAACTAAAATGTCCTAATTGTACGCTATGTTATATAGTTGCGTCTGCTTCTGCAATGTGTGGGATTTGTGTTTATGTTCCATTCATTCCGAGGCATCGCAGTGTGTTCAAGTCGTAAGGACGCACACGCCTCGATTTTCGCGGCGCCCGAGCCCACACTAGAATCTCCTCCACATTGAAATGTGTCACACGGATGCATGCGCACACCTGCATTGCACTGACCTGGCCCTGATATTGTGAATTTGTTATAACGAATCGAAAATATGAATATACGCCCACACAAACCCATTATGTGCTGTTTGGAGTTTCACATCCGTGCGTATTTTTCCCTTGCCAGTTTTTTAAGTCATTTGATGTAACATTTCTGAGCTTCGGAGAAGTCATGCCACAGAGGGGCGTGTAGTCTGCATTGGAATGGGCAGTGGTACCAGTGGCAGTATCCTCCACATCATCATCATCTCTTGGTAGTAGCCTGCATCTAATATAGCTGTGACGGGAATGCGTAATTCGCAACATTCTATCATGGAAGTTAAGGAATAAATATGGAATGTTGAATATCGTTCTCAGAATGCAGGGTAATATTGTTGACATCATCCGCCGCTAGAGCAAACCCACCCTTGACAGCACAGCTCGTCCTAGCATTAATAATGACTTTATATGGAAATGGACATTGCAGTCCGAATATGAAGTCATGGATAGATAGTATATGACTGGTAATTATGTCAGATAAGATGATGATTAAACACAGACAATTGTTCAATGGATGGATGCATTTGGGCAGAAACCCAGTGGCCTCAATTGGAGGGACTGCAAGCCCATAGATATGAATAGACTAGATGTTGTTTTGGATGTATTGATGTTCTATGTGTTTGATGTCCTTTTCACATCATATGGTGTAGTAGATCGGGAACGGTAGGTACCCTGCACTGACCTTATGCATTCATAGGCTGTCTGAAAATGGTTCCTGCATAAGCAACATAATGTGGATTCATTCCCGTAGCCTAGCCTTCTATTTCCAGTGAACTAAACAGCATTCTAAGCCTCAGGCGAAAGGAAGGGTGGAAAAAAAACAAGACTCCATCTTTAAAATTTATTTCAGTCATCCACCCTGGCTTTTCCCCTCTCTCTTCCCTCTCTTCCCTTTTCTCTCTCTTCTCCCTCTCTCCCTCTCTCCCTCTCTCCCTCTCTCTTCCTCGAGCCACAGCAGTCAGTGTAATGCAAGCCATGGTTTAGTTACGTAAGGAAAAAAGAGACATTCACATATTCCACTATTTCTAACAGTCACCTAGCTGAGATGTGATGGTGATGTTGTAGCCTATAAATTGTAGTGCTACTGCTGTTGCTGTGAATCATCATGGAGTATTGAGAGAGACAGAGAGTGTGAGAGAGACAGAGAGTAAGAGAGAGAGGGGGTGGGGGGGTAGAGGCCAACTCTGGTGTGGATGGATGCCGTGATGATGATGTGGTCTGGGTTTGGCTGTAGGTAGCCATGCTGCTAGCCGAGACTGGGCAGCAGCATGGCTAAACTAAGCCAGTGAAAGGGCAAAAGGGAGGACTGTCAATGGCTGGATTTGAGGGACGAGGAGGATGAGGATCGTTCCTCTCCAGTGTTGATGTTAAACTAATCCCTGGCTCTCTGGGATGCTGTGTTCAAATAAATATAATAGCTAGAACAGGAAAAAGCCTCAGGCCATTGCAATTGGCTTGAATGGAGATTCCTGTTCCAGTAAGCCTAATTCTATGTTTATGGCTGTTAAGCATCAAATCAAATCAAACTTTATTTGTCACATGACCCGAATACAGCAGGTGTAGACCTTACCGTGAAATGCTTACTTACAAGCCCTTAACCAACAGTGCAGTTCAAGAAGAGTTAAGAAAATATTTACCAAATAAACTAAAGTAAAAAATAAAATCAATAAAATAACAATAATGAGGCTATACCGAGTCAGTGTGCGGGGGTACAGGTTAGTTGAGGTAATTTGTACATGTACTGTAGGTAGGTGTGACTACTGTCCAATGCAAATGAATGGGGCTGGGAATCTAGACTAGAGACTATTTATTTAGATCTATTTCCAGCCCACTGATCTGATCTGGCACGTTTTGAATTTAATCATTTGTTGGTTATTAGCAGGTGCTCAAACTTTTTTGCTAAAAATAACTTGAATGTGTAGAAAATAAATTACTTTGAAATGTAGCTACTCTGGCCTGAAGTGTCCCTCTTTGCTAACACTGACAGGGAACTTTCAAATGTAGCTACTCTGGCCTGAAGTGTCCCTCTTTGCTAACACTGACAGGGAACTTTCAAATGCAGCTACTCTGGCCTGAAGTGTCCCTCTTTGCTAACACTGACAGGGAACTTTCAAATGTAGCTACTCTGGCCTGAAGTGTCCATCTTTGCTGACACTGACAGGGAACTTTCAAATGTAGCTACTCTGGCCTGAAGTGTCCATCTTTGCTAACACTGACAGGGAACTTTCAAATGTAGCTACTCTGGCCTGAAGTGTCCATCTTTGCTAACACTGACAGGGAACTTTCAAATGTAGCTACTCTGGCCTGAAGTGTCCATCTTTGCTAACACTGACAGGGAACTTTCAAATGTAGCTACTCTGGCCTGAAGTGGCCCTCTTTGCTAACACTGACAGGGAACTTTCAAATGTAGCTACTCTGACCTGAAGTGTCCATCTTTGCTGACACTGACAGGGAACTTTCAAATGTAGCTACTCTGGCCTGAAGTGTCCCTCTTTGCTTACACTGACAGGGAACTTTCAAATGCAGCTACTCTGGCCTGAAGTGTCCCTCTTTGCTAACACTGACACTTAGTTAGTCATAGCCAGTTGAAGTTTCATACAATGATTACCCTTATCGTTGGTGATGGCCTGGCCTTCTATGATGTCATCTCAACAGAGATGGTGGGTAACCTGGCTTGTCATCTTAGTTTAGTTTGAAAGAGGCTGGAGTGGAGGCTGAGGCTGAATGGTGATGTTGGTGAGAGTGATGAGGCTGGGGTTAGCTAGACACATGGCCAGGGAATCCCCAAATCCTCTACCCCTCTCCACAAGCAGCCCAGACAGACCAGACTGTCTCTCTGCTTCTCCACAGGGGAGGGGCGGGCCATGTGAAGGCATCAAAGCCTGACCTGACCCCCCCCTGGCTCCCTGACCCCCTGGCCTCTTAGCCCTGAGAAGGGAAGAGTTTCACTATGAACTCTACTCAAGGAGAACTCAGAAGAGAGTCGTTTCAGTAGTTTACAGTGTGCCATTCATTCATGTGTTCCATCCACTACCAGGCATGCTGTGGCTGATGTTCCTCAGTTCTTAGTTCCATCCACTACCAGACATGCTGTGGGTGGTGTTCCTCAGTTCTTAGTTCTATCTACTACCATGCATGCTGTTGCTAATGTTCCTCAGTTCTTAGTTCCATCCACTACCAGACATGCTGTGTCTGATGTTCCTCAGTTCTTAGTTCTATCTACTACCATGCATGCTGTTGCTAATGTTCCTCAGTTCTTAGTTCCATCCACTACCAGACATGCTGTGGGTGATGTTCCTCAGTTCTTAGTTCCATCCACTACCAGGCATGCTGTGGCTGATGTTCCTCATGTCTTAGTTCCATCCAATACCAGGCATGCTGTGTCTGATGTTCCTCAGTTCTTAGTTCCATCTACTACCAGGCATGCTGTGGCTGGTGTTCCTCAGGTCTTAGTTCCATCCACTACCAGGCATGCTGTGTCTGATGTTCCTCAGTTCTTAGTTCCATCCACTACCAGGCATGCTGTGTCTGATGTTCTTAGTTCCATCCACTACCATTCATGATGTGTCTGATGTTCCACAGTTCTTATTTCCATCCACTACCAGGCATGCTGTGTCTGATGTTCCACAGTTCTTAGTTCCATCCACTACCAGGCATGCTGTGTCTGATGTTCCTCAGTTCTTAGTTCCATCCACTACCAGGCATGCTGTGGCTGATGTTCCTCAGGTCTTAGTTCCATCCACTACCAGGCATGCTGTGTCTGATGTTCCTCAGGTCTTAGTTCCATCCACTACCAGGCATGCTGTGTCTGATGTTCCTCAGGTCTTAGTTCTATCCACTACCAGGCATGCTGTGTCTGATGTTCCTCAGTTCTTAGTTCCATCCACTACCAGGCATGCTGTGTCTGATGTTCCTCAGGTCTTAGTTCCATCCACTACCAGGCATGCTGTGTCTGATGTTCCTCAGGTCTTAGTTCCATCCACTACCAGGCATGCTGTGTCTGATGTTCCTCAGGTCTTAGTTCCATCCACTACCAGGCATGCTGTGTCTGATGTTCCTCAGTTCTTAGTTCCATCCACTACCAGGCATGCTGTGTCTGATGTTCCTCAGTTCTTAGTTCTATCCACTACCAGGCATGCTGTGTCTGATGTTCCTCAGTTCTTAGTTCCATCCACTACCAGGCATGCTGTGTCTGATGTTCCTCAGTTCTTAGTTCCATCCACTACCAGGCATGCTGTGTCTGATGTTCCTCAGGTCTTAGTTCCATCCACTACCAGGCATGCTGTGGCTGATGTTCCTCAGTTCTTAGTTCCATCCACTACCAGGCATGCTGTGTCTGATGTTCCTCAGGTCTTA
The DNA here is from genome assembly GCF_016432855.1 of Salvelinus namaycush. Lineage (NCBI taxonomy): Eukaryota > Metazoa > Chordata > Actinopteri > Salmoniformes > Salmonidae > Salvelinus > Salvelinus namaycush. The sequence goes on along the minus strand of NW_024061404.1, from coordinate 54,610 downwards.
GTTCCATCCACTACCAGGCATGCTGTGTCTGATGTTCCTCAGGTCTTAGTTCCATCCACTACCAGGCATGCTGTGGCTGATGTTCCTCAGTTCTTAGTTCCATCCACTACCAGGCATGCTGTGTCTGATGTTCCTCAGGTCTTAGTTCCATCCACTACCAGGCATGCTGTGTCTGATGTTCCTCAGGTCTTAGTTCCATCCACTACCAGGCATGCTGTGTCTGATGTTCCTCAGTTCTTAGTTCCATCCACTACCAGGCATGCTGTGTCTGATGTTCCTCAGTTCTTAGTTCTATCCACTACCAGGCATGCTGTGTCTGATGTTCCTCAGGTCTTAGTTCCATCCACTACCAGGCATGCTGTGGCTGGTGTTCCTCAGGTCTTAGTTCCATCCACTACCAGGCATGCTGTGTCTGATGTTCCTCAGGTCTTAGTTCCATCCACTACCAGGCATGCTGTGTCTGATGTTCCTCACGGCTTCTTAATGATTTCCTCCTTCTTAACTAAAGACAACTGACCCCGAGGGGGGGATAGGTACACACACTAACACAGGGATACACGCGCGAGCGAGCGCGCGCACACACACGCACACACGCACACACACACACACACACACACACACACACACACACACACACACACACACACACACACACACACACACACACACACACACACACACACACACACACACACACACACACACACACACACAGAAACTCCTGGTGCTGTTTGAGAGGTCTGCCAGGTGATTAAGACACCCTGAGGGATACATCCTAAAGAACAGGACGTACTGTTGACAGAAAGGACAGATTGTTCAGGGATCAGTTGTACTGTTGACAGAAAGAACAGATTGTTCAGGGATCAGTTGTACTGTTGACAGAAAGGACAGATTGTTCAGGAATCAGTTGTGCTGTTGACAGAAAGAACAGATTGTTCAGGGATCAGTTGTACTGTTGACAGAAAGAACAGATTGTTCAGGGATCAGTTGTACTGTTGACAGAAAGGACAGATTGTTCAGGGATCAGTTGTACTGTTGACAGAAAGGACAGATTGTTCAGGGATCAGTTGTACTGTTGACAGAAAGGACAGATTGTTCAGGGATCAGTTGTACTGTTGAAAGAAAAGACAGATTGTTCAGGGATCAGTTGTACTGTTGACAGAAAGAACAGATTGTTCAGGGATCAGTTGTGCTGTTGACAGAAAGAACAGATTGTTCAGGAATCAGTTGTGCTGTTGACAGAAAGAACATGATGTTCAGGGATCAGTTGTACTGTTGACAGAAAGGACATGATGTTCAGGGATCAGTTGTACTGTTGACAACATTGCATTATAAGGGTCAGTCAGCCACTGAGGTGGAGGTGTGGACTTTTTCATTCACTAAACTATGTGTTTTTCTCTCCAATATGTGCCCTAGTGATTGATACATAGTCCAGAGGAGGGGTTAGTGTCATACATTTTATAATCACGAAGTCATACCTTTACAGTGCTATGTTTGAGTGTTGATGAATAAACTACATTGAACTACATTACTGTTCTCGTGTTAGATTTTTTACAACGTTTGAACTACAGTTGAGGAGAGGTGTTGATTACCTTCATTATGATCTGATTTGATCTGGTCAACAGGAGTGCAATATGCTGAAGCATGGAGAGCCATGACTTCTCCTCTCTACTCTGGCCGTCATGTCGTTGGCTATCCTGTGTGAATCAGAATGACACATGACCACGTTTTTCACAGCGATAATCTAATCCATGAGAATCAACAAGCACTTGGGATCTCAGCTCAGGAGCCCTGCTGTAACTGATATATACACTGTAGAGAATCTGATTGGCTTTCTCAAAGACACAGTCTATAAGAGTTCCTGCTGTTCAATGGTCATTTCAATCATATGTGACCCCTCATCTCTTTTCGGTCCTATGTTCCACATTGGAAGCAGTGTTTTTGATGTTGGGTTGAAGTTCAGGCTCTGAGCTTCACTGCCTTCTGGAGGAACAATGGAAAAGTAATGCTACGGTGAAAGTTGATAAACTTGTAAACCCACTTTTGAGAAATGCCCCTTGAAAAGTTTTGGCTCAGTTTTTAACACTTCCTTGTTCACAAAATATGTGTTGTTTATACTTTACAGGGCCTTCAGAAAGTATTCACACCCCTTGACTTGTTCCACATTTTGTTGTGTTACAGCCCGAATTTACAAGTGGATTAAATGTAGATTTTTGTTTGTCACTGGCTTACACACAATACCCGTAATGTCCAAGTGGAATAATGTTATTTTTTAATTTTTTACAAATTAATTAAAATGAAATGTCTTGAGTAAATAAGTATTCAACCCCTTTGTTATGGCAAGCCTAAATAAGTTTGCAAGTCCCCAAAAATTATTGGCTTAACTGGTCTCATAATAACGTGCATGGACTCACTCTGTTTGCAATAACAGTGTTTAACATGATTTTAGAATGACTGCCTCATCTCTGTACCCCACACAATTATCTGTAAGGTCCCTCAGTCGAGCAGTGAAAGACCAGGGAGGTTTTCCAATTCCTTGTAAAGAAGGGCACCTATTGGTAGATGGGGGGAAAAAAAGCAGACGTTGAATATCCCCTTGAGCATGGTGAAATATTATTAACACTTTGCATGGTGTATCGATACACCCAGTCACTACATAGATACAGGTGTCCTTCCTAACTCAGTTGCCGGAGAGGAAGGAAACCGCTCAGGGATTTCATCAGGATGCCAATGGTGACTTTAAAATAGTTACAGAGTTCAATAGCTGTGACAGGAGAAAACTGAGGATGGATCAACAACATTTGTAGTTACTCCACAATACTAACCTAGATGATAGAGTGAAAAGAAGGAAACCTCCATGACCTGCATACACCCATGTCACCCATACACCCATGTACCCATACACCCATGTCACCCATACACCCATGTCACCCATACACCCATGTCGCCCATACACCCATACACCCATGTCACCCATACACCCATGTCACCCATACACCCATGTCGCCCATACACCCATGTCACCCATACACCCATGTCACCCATACACCCATGTCGCCCATACACCCATGTCACCCATACACCCATGTCGCCCATACACCCATGTCACCCATACACCCATACACCCATGTCACCCATACACCCATGTCGCCCATACACCCATGTCACCCATACACCCATACACCCATTGAGCTTGTTTGGGATGATCAGGATCGACTGGATTGAATTGACTGATTTGCTTATATGAACTGTAACTCAGTAAAATCTTTGAAATTGTTGCATGTTGCATTCCTATTTTTGTTCAGTGTAGCAATGGAAACGGCTTTCTGAGATTTGAGTAATATTACTACACATATCATACACGTAGCTAGCTAGTGAGCCAGCCAGCTAACATTAGCTAGCTAGCTAACAGTACGCTTTAACTTGCAATGAAAATGTCTTTAGAAACGTGTAATATCTGAAAATATAGTTAGACTCTAACCCACATACGTGGATGAATGCTTCCCGGCCATGGTTGCCTTTAGTTTGAAGATGTAATCTAGAGACAGGTGTTTTATAAAACAGCCTTCTGCGTTCCCTTTTTGACTCCCTCTGCATTAGCAATCAAACTCGGTTTCCACAGGGCATTCCACTGATTTCAAAACTCTGTCCATTTCTTCCGTGACAACAACACTGTTGATCTCCGTTTCTTCCCCATCACTGTCATCAGAAAACTCTACAATGTCTAGTTCAATGAAGAAGAAACAACGTTTTACCGTGGCCTCCCAAGTGGCGCAGAGGTTGAGGCATCACTACAGACCCGGGTTCGATCCCAGGCTGTGCCACAACCGGCAATTGGCCCCGTGTTGTCCAGGTTAAGGGAGGGTTTGACCGGCGGGGCTTTACTTGGCTTATTGCACTCTAGCGACTCCTTGTGGCGGGCCGGGCGCCTGCCGGCTGACTCCGTTTGTCAGTTGGACGGTGTTTCCTCCGACACATTGGGCTTCCGGGTTAAGCGGGCGGGTGTTAAAAAGCACGGTTTGGCGGGTCATGTTTCGGAGGACGCATGATTTGACCTTCACCTCTCCTGAGCCCTTTGGGGAGTTGCAGTGATGAGACAAGATCGTAATTGGATAGCATGACAGAGTCAGAGACAGTCAACATGGGACGATCGTCCTCCAGAAAGTAGTCCATCACAACTTTTTCCCGCTGACATTTGTCAATGGCGCCTGCTAAATTCAGGGCAGCAATGTCATTGAGAGCAGTAGCAACACTTGCAGTTCTCCATGGCTTGTTTTTAAAACCCGGTAGCAAGGATTATCTGAGCAGCTCATGTTATAGAAAGAAGCCTGCGACATGGCAGACCAATCAAAACTAATCTCTTGGCATGTCCAGCCCATCAATTGTCTCAACCAATCATGGCTAGCGGGAAGGTTCCTGGCTTTTTCTGTGGCTAAACCAACTAGGCTTGTAATTTAACAATTGTATTCATATTTACAGATGACATACCCGTTTATTATTAAGACGCATTAAAGTTCAAATGCATTTTCAAATGCATTTTGATTTTGAAAAATGTCTCTCCTGTGAAGTAGTGACGTTCGTCATACACCCAGCTTCCTGAAGAAGGCCACATATTTACTAACAAATTGCTTCTTGAAGAATAGAACTCTTAGATCCCTTATTACGAACTTACTACAACTGCCTTACCCGATCAAAACCCCAAATCTGTATGGCTTCAAAAAACTATCATGTGGAGCAGGGTCAGGCTGTTTAAATTGCAGATTGTGCCTTTAAGATGAGAGGTCTGTTACAGAGTGGCCACGTTGTTCAACTCCTAAATAGCATGTTGTAGCCTTGACAAGCCAGCCAGATACCTAGGTGTTGGTGAGATGAGGAAGTGGGTCACATGAAGCAGCAGCGGAGAGAGCAAAGAGAGCGATGACACCACTCCCTCCTCACCAGACACACAGCACAGTACAGTATAGACATGCACTGCAGCATCTCTTCTCTCTATCTCTCTCCCTCGTTCCATCGCTTTCTCTGTACACTCTACACCTGGCTAAAGAGGTAGATAGTTGTCCTTTCTCTGTTTCTCCTTTCATTTTCTCTCTCTCTCTCTCTCTCTCTCTCTCTCTCTCTCTCTCTCTCTCTCTCTCTCTCTCTCTCTCTCTCTCTCTCTCTCTCTCTGTCTCCCCCTCTTTTCTCTCTCTCTCTCTCTCTCTCTGGATCCCCCCTCTTTTCTCTCTTATCTGTCCTATCTGTCTGTCTGTATAAGACTAGAGAACGCCCAGAGTCTGATAATAAAGCCGACTGTTAATATCTCATCAGTGTTGTTGTGTGAATAGGGTGAATTACAACACTGACTGTTAATATGTCCATCAGTGTTGTTGTGCGAATAGGGTGAATTACAACGCTGACTGTTAATATGTCATCAGTGTTGTTGTGTGAATAGGGTGAATTACAACGCTGAGTGTTAATATGTCATCAGTGTTGTTGTGTGAATAGGGTGAATTACAACACTGACTGTTAATATGTCATCAGTGTTATTGTGTGAATAGGGTGAATTACAACACTGAGTGTTAATATGTCCATCAGTGTTGTTGTGTGAATAGGGTGAATTACAACACTGAGTGTTAATATGTCATCAGTGTTGTTGTGCGAATAGGGTGAATTACAACGCTGACTGTTAATATGTCATCCGTGTTGTTGTGTGAATAGGGTGAATTACAATGCTGTTATGTTAACACCCAGGATCTTATGCCCTGACTGCCTTCCCTTCCTCAGAACTCTACTGTACAACTACTCACATAGATCCTATTCAATTAGTTCTAATATCTCATTCTATGGAACTACTAGCTTGGAAACCAAGCAGAATATCACTCTGTTTCACTGTTGTTTCTCTTGAAATGGTGTAGGGGTGCAATATTCAGGTTGGATTCCAGGCTTACAGTGCCTTCAGAAAAGATTCACACCTCTTGACTTTTCCCACATTTTGTTGCATTACAGTCTCAATTTAAAATGGATTACATTTAGATTTGTGTCACTGGCCTACCCACAATACCCCACAATGTCAAATTAGAATTGTGTTGTTGGTTTTTCTTCATTTTGACCAATTAATGAAAAATTAAAAGCTTAAATCTCTCCAATCAATAAGTACTCAACCCCTTTTTAGGGCAAGTCTAAATAAGAGTAAAAAGTCACATATTAAGTTGCATGGACTCACTCTGTGTGCAATAATAGTTTTGACTGACTGCCTCATTTCTGTTCCCCACACAGTTGAGTAGTGAATTTCAATCACAGATTCAACCACAAAGACCAGGGAGGTTTTTCAATGCCTCAGAAAGAAGAGCACCTATTGGTAGATGGGGGAAAAAAATACATTAAATATTCCTTTGAGCATGGTGAGCATTCCTTTGAGCATATTAATTACACTTTAGATGGTGTCACTACAAAGATACAGGCATCCTTCCTAACTCAGTTGCCGGAGAGGAAGGAAACCGCTCAGGGATTTCACCATGAGGCCAATGGCTACTTTGAAACAAATACAGAGTTTAATGACTGTGATAGGAGAAAACTGAGGATGGACTAACAACATTGTAGTTACTCCACAATACTAACCTAAATGACAGAGTGAAAAGAAGGAAACCTGTACAGAATAAACATATTCTAAAACAGGCATCCGGTTTGCAATAAAGCCACTAAAGTAAAACTGCAAATAAAGGTGGCAAAGAAATTGACTTTATATACAAAGTGTTATGTATGGGGCAAATCCAACACAGCGCAATACTGAGTACCACTCATCATATTTCAAGCATGGTTGTGGCTGCATCATGTTATTGGTATGCTTGTCATCGGCAAGGACTAGGGAGTATTTTAGGATAAAAAGAAACAGAATATCAAATCAAATCAAATGTATTTATATAGTCCTTCTTACATCAGCTGATATCTCAAAGTGCTGTACAGAAACCCAGCCTAGAATAGAGCTAAACACAGGCAAAATCCTGGTTCAGTCTGCTTTCCAACAGACACTGGAAGACAAATTCACATTTCAGCAGGACAATAACCTAAAACACACTGGAGTTGCTTACGAAGACAACATTAAATGTTCCTGAGTGGCCTAGTTACAGTTTGGACTTAAATCAGCTTGAAAATCTATGGCAAGACTTGAACATGGCTGTCTATCAATGATCAACAATTTTGAAGGATTTTTAAAAGAGCAATGAGCAAATATTGTACAATCCACGTGTGCAAAGGTCTTAGAGACTTACCCACAAATACTCACAGCTGTAATCGCTGCCAAAGGTGATTCTAACATGTATTGACTCAGAGGTGTGAATACTTATGTCAATTCGATATTTCTGTATTTAATTTGAAATAAATTGGCAAAAATTTTATAAAACATGTTTTCACTTTCTCATTATGGGGTATTGTGATGTCATTATGGGGTATTGTGATGTCATTATGGGGTATTGTGTGTAGATGGGTGAGAAAAACATATATTTAATACATTTAGAATACAGGCTGTAACAACAAAATGTGTAATAAGTCAAGGGGTATGAATACTTTCTGAAGGCACTGTTAGTTAGGTCTGCTTGGATGGCTGGATGGCTATGGGAAGGGGGAGGGGATACGAGGGAGGTTTACACTTTCAACTGATACCTGTTTTCATTTTGTCCAACTCTTTAATCATACTGTATTTCAAGGGGCCTGGAAGGTGTAATTGATGGAGACAGTCTGGAGAACGTCTGTGTTTAGTTTCTTCTCAGTCGTCTGGCCTGAGGAGAGGAGGAGGGAGACCCAGAGGAGTGTCACGTTACTATGTTGAGGCTGGAACTTAACTTACAACATCATAGTAATAGTAGTATTAATGGTAGTAGTAGTCGTATAGTAGTAGTAGTAGTAGTAGTATAGTAATAGTATAGTAGTAGTAGTAGTAGTAGTAGTAGTAGTAGTAGCAGTAGTAGTAGTAGCATAGCAATAGTATAGTAGTAGTAGTAGTAGTAGTAGTAATAGTATAGTAGTAGTAGTATAGTAATAGCATAGTAGTAGTAGTATAGTAATAGTATAGTAGTAGTAGTAGTAGTAGTAGTAGTGGTAGTAGTAGTAGTAGTAGTAGTAGTAGTATAGTAATAGTATAGTAGTAGTAGTAGTAGTAGTATAGTAATAGTATAGTAGTAGTAGTAGTAGTAGTAGTAGTAGTAGTAGTAGTAGTAGTATAGTAATAGTATAGTAGTAGTAGTAGTAGTAGTAGTAGTAGTAGTAGTAGTATAGTAATAGTAGAGTAGTAGTAGTAGTAGTAGTAGTATTAGTAGTAGTAGTAGTAGTAGTAGTATAGTAATAGTATATTAGTAGTAGTGGTAGTAGTAGTAGTAGTAGTAGTAGTAGTAGTAGTAGTAGTAGTAGTAGTAGTAGTAGTAGTAGTAGTATTATAGTAATAGTAGAGTAGTAGTAGTAGTAGTAGTAGTAGTAGTAGTAGTAGTAGTAGTAGTAGTAGTATAGTAATAGTATAGTAGTAGTAGTAATAGTATAGTAGTAGTAGTAGCTTCAACTTTGTTTCCACCAACGTGGAATAGATGTTGAATTGACGTGTGTGCCAGTGGGATGGCTATATCACTCATATGGATAGTGGTGTATGTGTCATACATCGATAGAATCAATGAATCAGTCAAGTTGACGTCAAGTTTTCTCTTTCATCTCTGCTTTTCTCACGCAGCAGACGTTTAGGGACCGGAGAGAAAATGCAATAACTCAACAAAAACTCAACTGGAAAGATTAGGCCCTAAATCTTAGGCACTTACCCCAGATAAAAAATACTGTAAGTAAAACCTAAATATAACCTATAGGTATGAAATGCACAAGAATTATACACTTACAGATTTTTTTTATGCATTGTTTTCTCTTAATTCAAACCGCCCGCCACCCGCCATTCAACCACACAATATTTCATGACCCTAAGCCCACCCACCCCGCAGATATAATCGCAGTGATTGTGGGTTATGAGTCAACCCGTGCATCACTAATCCCATCATCAATCAAGTGGGCAGGGGGGATACCTGCGGTTCCACAACCCCAGTTAGGGTGGCCAGATGTGGGGAGGGGTGGTGTAGTGAAAGCCCCCCATGGCTCTCCTGGCTTTCTCTCTTATCAGACAACAACTCTAGTCACAGCATCACATGGAGGCTTTCACAGCACTGTGATAATGTGAAGCATTTACACTCACACACACACTCTCACTCACACACACACACACACACACACACACACACACACACACACACACACACACACACACACACACACACAGGGAAACTGTTACCACACCTCCCAACGTGTTATACTCCTCTCCTCCCCAGTCACCTGGCGAGTGATGAGGTGATGTCACAGTTCTGGGTTCACACATGTACAAGCCTGTTATATTAGGCTTTATTAATCTGTTATCAAAGACCATTCATAACCGTTCATAGACCATTCATAACCGTTCATAGACCATTCATAACCGTTCATAGACCATTCATAACCATTCGTAGACCATTCAAAATGTGTTTTGTTCATATTTCACTGGCTAATGGCTTATGGCTCAATTGAAATGTAGTACGTCTAGTAGACTACTGTGTTATTCAGACGGAGAGAGACAGACAGACAGAGAGAGAGAGACAGACAGACCGAGACAGACAGACAGAGACAAAGAGAGAGAGAGAGAGAGAGAGAGAAAGAGAAAGAGAGAAACACAATTAGATCTAACCAAATCATGAGAAAACAAAAATATAATTACTTGACACATTGGAAAGAATTAACAAAAAAACTGAGCAAACTAGACTGCTATTTGGCCCTAAACAGAGAGTACACAGTGGCAGAATACCTGACCACTGTGACTGGCCCAAACTTAAGGAAATATTTGACTATGTACAGACTCAGTGAGCATAGCCTTGCTATTGAGAAAGGCCGCCGTAGGCAGACCTGGCTCTCAAGAGAAGACAGGCTATATGCACACTGCCCACAAAATGAGGTGGAAACTGAGCTGCACTTCCTAACCTCCTGCCAAATGTATGACCATATTAGAGACACATATTTCCCTCAGATTACACAGACCCACAAAGATTTAGAAAAACAAATCCAATTTTGATAAACTCCCATATCTACTGGGTGAAATACCACAGTGTGACATCACAGCAGCAAGATTTGTGACCTGTTGCCACAAGAAAAGGGCAACCAGTGAGGAACAAACACCATTGTAAATACAACCCATATTTATGTTTATTTATTTTCCCTTTTGCACTTTAACTATTTGCACATCGATACAACACTGTATATAAACATATGACTTTTGAAATGTCTCTATTATTTATTTAGAAACTTGTGTGAGTGTAATATTTACTGTTCACTTTTTATGAATTTAATTGAATTGATAGAGGGAGATATATACAGTACCAGTCAAATTAACTTTTAACAAGGCACTCCTGTTAATTGAAATGCATTCCAGGTAAATACCTCATGAAGCTGGTTGAGAGAATGCCAAGAGTGTGCAAAGCTGTCTTCAAGGCAAAGGGTGGCTAAGCTAATTTGTTGAATCTAAAATATTTGTTTAACATTTTTTGGTTACTACATGATTCCATATGTGTTATTTAATAGTTTTGACTGGTACTGTAATGTATATATATATAAATATATATATATATATATATATATATATATATATATAGAGAGAGAGAGAGAGAGAGAGAGAGAGAGAGAGAGAGAGAGAGAGAGAGAGAGAGAGAGAGAGAGAGAGAGCGAGAGCGAGAGAGAGAGAGAGACTACATTAGCTCTACTTACCTTTGTCATCGTCCAGTGCTGGAGGGGACTCCTCTCCTCCCTGCCAGAGTCTGCATAGTAACAGCAGGCTAACAGTGGATGCATGCTGTAACCTTTTAGATAGCAGACCTCTCTTCTGCATTTTTTCATAAATGTCCAGTAGCACATCCTCTCTGGAGCAAAACATTTGGTACATCATGTGTTAGCTACAAACGCCACAAATAGACAACACACACACACACACACATGCACACACACGAGCACACACGAGTACACACACACGTAACCATCACATGAACAAATGCGGTGTGGAAAATAGCTTGTCAGAAAGAGAAAGAGAGAGGTGAAAAAGAGAGAGAAGGAGGCCCAGAGAGATAGAATGAGGAAAAAGCTCTGTTAACCATTACATTGAGCTGATTGGGTGTTATCCATACAGGAGCTTCAGCCCTATCCCCAGCCATATCACTATCCCTATCCCCAGCCGTATCCCTCTTCCCAGCCGTATCCCTCTTCCCAGCCGTATCCCTATCCCCAGCCGTATCCCTCTTCCCAGCCGTATCCCTCTTCCCAGCCGTATCCCTATCCCCAGCCCCAGCCGTATCCCCAGCTCCAGCCATATCCCTATCCCCGGCCCCAGCCGTATCCCTCTCCCCAGCCGTATCCCTCTCCCCAGCCCCAGCCGTATCCCTCTCCCCAGCCCCAGCCGTATCCCTCTCCCCAGCCATATCCCCAGCCCCAGCCATATCCCCAGCCCCAGCCATATCCCCAGCCCCAGCCGTATCCCTATCCCCAGCCCTATCCCTGTCCCCAGCCCCAGCCATATCCCCAGCCCCAGCCGTATCCCTATCCCCAGCCCTATCCCTGTCCCCAGCCCCAGCCATATCCCCAGCCCCAGCTGTATCCCTCTCCCCATCCGTATCCCTATCCCCAGCTCCAGCCCCAGTGGCCTGGAAGTAAAGTTGCTGTAGACAGCACATCATCATCCTGATCGCTCAACACAACAACTCTGCCTGGCTGCCTGGCTCAGTGGCTACTGCTGCTAGCCCACGTCATACTGCAGGCCTAGCACTGATTGGCTGGCCTCTGGGCTCTCTCTGCCTCTCTCTCTCCCTATCTATCTCTCTCCTTCTCACTCTCTCTCTCTCTCTCTCTCTCCCTCTGCCCCTCTCTCTCTCTCCCTATCTATCTATCTCTCTCCCTATCTATCTCTCTCCTTCTCTCTCTCCCTCTCTATCTCTCTCCTTCTCACTCTCTCTCTCTCTCTCTCGCTCTCTCTCTCTCTCTCATGATATAACCCTGTCTATCTACACAGAGGTGTTATAGACATCATGATATAACCCTGTCTATCTACACAGAGGTGTTATTGTCACGGCTGTTGAAAGGAGAGGACCAAGGTGCAGCTTACATTTTCTTTATTAAATCAAAATGAAGCCGAACAAAACAATAAACACTACAAAAACAACCCTTGAAGCTTAAGGCAATGTGCCATCAAACAAAGTTGACTTCCCACAAAGACAGGTGGGAAAAAAGGCTACCTAAGTATGGTTCCCAATCAGAGACAACAATAGACAGCTGTCCCTGATTGAGAACCATACCCGGCCAAAACATAGAAATAGAAAATCATAGAAACACAAAACATAGAATGCCCACCCCAACTCACGCCCTGACCAAACCAAAATAGAGACATAAAAAGGATCTCTAAGGTCAGGGCGTGACAGTTATAGACATCATGATATAACCCTGTCTATCTACACAGAGGTGTTATAGACATCATGATATAACCCTGTCTATCTACACAGAGGTGTTATAGACATCATGATATAACCCTGTCTATCTACACAGAGGTGTTATAGACATCATGATATAACCCTGTCTATCTACACAGAGGTGTTATAGACATCATGATATAACCCTGTCTATCTACACAGAGGTGTTATAGACATCATGATATAACCCTGTCTATCTACACAGAGGTGTTATAGACATCATTATATAACCCTGTCTATCTACACAGAGGTGTTATAGACATCATGATATAACCCTGTCTATCTACACAGAGGTGTTATAGACATCATGATATAACCCTGTCTATCTACACAGAGGTGTTATAGACATCATGATATAACCCTGTCTATCTACACAGAGGTGTTATAGACATCATGATATAACCCTGTCTATCTACACAGAGGTGTTATAGACATCATGATATAACCCTGTCTATCTACACAGAGGTGTTATAGACATCATGATATAACCCTGTCTATCTACACAGAGGTGTTATAGACATCATGATATAACCCTGTCTATCTACACAGAGGTGTTATAGACATCATGATATAACCCTGTCTATCTACACAGAGGTGTTATAGACATCACGATATAACCCTGTCTATCTACACAGAGGTGTTATAGACATCACGATATAACCCTGTCTATCTACACAGAGGTGTTATAGACATCATGATATAACCCTGTCTATCTACACAGAGGTGTTATAGACATCATGACATATATGTAGATCTTACAGGTGTTTTTCCTTCCTAGTAGTGGAAGTCGACTAATTGACATTGACATGTTTGTTTTTAATATATAGCTATTCTGTTCTGATTCCTATATGAACACAACACATGTTTGACAAACATGGACCTCGTTCAGCTACAGCACTCTCCCCAATGAGAGTTCATCTAAAACACATTCCACTGAGGGAGTGCAGTGTGACTTTCTTTGTGATTTGACTTGAGCCTGTATTTTGTCCTAATATGTCTGGTCCTGTTTTTCATTGTGGAAAGCCCCAACCTAGTGCTGGTTACAGATGGCTTTGTTAAGACACTCAACACCTGCTTGTTGACACAAAAGGGAACAGAGGGTTTTCCCACCACCTCTCTCTCAATTTCAATTTCAATTTAAGGGCTTTATCGGCATGGGAAACGTATGTTAACATTGCCAAAGCAAGTGAACTAGATAATAAACGAAAGTGAAATAAAAAATAAAAATGAACAGTAAACAATACACTCACAAACGTTCCAAAAGAATCAAGACATTTCAAATGTCATATTATGTCTATATACAGTGTTGTAACGATGTACACATAGTTAAAGTACAAAAGGGAAAATAAATTAACATGGGTTGTATTTATACACACACACACACACGCACGCACGCACGCACGCACGCACGCACGCACGCACGCACGCACGCACGCACGCACGCACGCACGCACGCACGCACGCACGCACGCACGCACGCACACACACACACACTCAGTAGATGAATGGAGTTTGGGGTCATGGAGGACGTCTCTCTCACTAGTACTAGTATGTCCTGAGGTGAACCAGTCCATCAGAGAGGGTCTATAATGGAGAGACAAGTGAAACAACTTCCTCCTAACAGGTTATTCAGCCTGGGGCCACATCTGTCTGGATGGAAGAATGTGTGTGTGTATGTATAACTATAGTTGTGGGGACGTGTGTGTGTGTGTCTGTTGGCTGAGTGCACATCTCTGACTGGGTGGGCAGTTTTAGGGTTAGTGTTACTTCTAACCTCCTAATCCCACCCACTCTGTCGCCAGAACACACCAAACACACAGACCACAGGGCTGCTGGGTTAGAGTTAGGGTTAGGATTAGGATTGGAGTTGGGGTTGGGGTTGGGGTTGGGGTTAGGGTTGGGGTTGGGGTTGGGGTTGGGGTTGGAGTTGGGGTTGGGGTTGGGGTTGGGGTTGGGGTTGGAGTTGGGGTTGGAGTTGGGGTTGGAGTTGGGGTTGGAGTTGGAGTTGGGGTTGGGGTTGGGGTTGGAGTTGGGGTTGGGGTTGGGGTTGGAGTTGGAGTTGGGGTTGGGGTTAGGGTTGGGGTTGGGGTTAGAGTTGGGGTTAGAGTTGGGGTTGGAGTTGGGGTTGGAGTTGGGGTTGGAGTTGAGGTTGGAGTTGGGGTTGGAGTTGGGGTTGGAGTTGGGGTTGGAGTTAGGGTTGGAGTTGGAGTTGGAGTTGGGGTTGGGGTTGGAGTTGGAGTTGGGGTTGGGGTTGGAGTTAGGGTTGGGGTTAGGGTTGGAGTTGGAGTTGGAGTTGGGGTTGGAGTTGAGGTTGGAGTTGGGGTTGGAGTTGGGGTTAGAGTTGGGGTTGGAGTTGAGGTTGGAGTTGGAGTTGGAGTTGAGGTTGGAGTTGGGGTTGGGGTTGGGGTTGGGGTTGGAGTTGGAGTTGGAGTTGGGGTTAGAGTTGGGGTTGGAGTTGGGGTTGGAGTTGGGGTTGGGGTTAGAGTTGGGGTTGGAGTTGGAGTTGGAGTTGAGGTTAGAGTTGGGGTTAGATTTGGGGTTGGGGTTGGAGTTAGGGTTGGAGTTGGAGTTGGAGTTGGGGTTGGAGTTAGGGTTGGAGTTGGAGTTGGAGTTGGGGTTGTAGTTGGGGTTGAGGTTGGAGTTGGAGTTGGGGTTGGAGTTGGAGTTGGAGTTGGGGTTAGGGTTGGAGTTGGAGTTGGGGTTGAGGTTGGAGTTGGGGTTAGAGTTGAGGTTGGAGTTGGGGTTGAGGTTGGAGTTGGGGCTAGAGTTGGGGTTGGAGTTGGGGCTAGAGTTGGGGTTGGAGTTGGGGTTGGAGTTGGGGTTGGAGTTGGAGTTGGGGTTAGGGTTGGAGTTGAGGTTGGGGTTGGGGTTGGAGTTGGAGTTGGGGTTGGGGTTAGGGTTGGAGTTGAGGTTGGAGTTGGGGTTGGAGTTGGGGTTGGGGTTAGAGTTGGGGTTGGAGTTGGGGTTAGAGTTGGGGTTAGAGTTGGGGTTGGAGTTGGGGTTAGAGTTGGGGTTGGAGTTGGGGTTAGAGTTGGGGTTAGAGTTGGGGTTGAGGTTGGAGTTGGAGTTGGAGTTGGGGTTAGAGTTGGGGTTGAGGTTGGGGTTGGAGTTGAGGTTGGAGTTGGGGTTGAGGTTGGAGTTGGGGTTGAGGTTGGAGTTGGAGTTGGGGTTGGAGTTGGAGTTGAGGTTGGAGTTGGAGTTGGGGTTGGAGTTGGGGTTGAGGTTGGGGTTGGAGTTGAGGTTGGAGTTAGGGTCAGTCTACTCTCCTGGCGTATTTAGTCTAGGATCAGCAGCTGAAGGTGGAAGTAGCTCGGTAGTCTAGTCTCCTGGCGTGTTTAGTCTAGGATCAGCAGCTGAAGATAAACACATGGAACTGGAATGACACTCAGCAGTGGGCCTGAGGAACCATGCCTGAACACATGCCTCTGTAAGGAGGGGGTTTGCTTGGTATTAATAGTAGTTGGCTTCATAAAGCAGCAGACAACAGTCCTGAGAGAGAACACTTGGAAGTATAGGGGTGTGTCTGTCAGGTGTCTTTCTAACTGGGGGTGATTTGCCGGTCGGTTCGTTTTGATGTTCTTTCTCCTTTGTGATAAAGCTTCTCGCCGTCTCCTGCCTGTTGCCTGTGTTTGGGTCTCTGTAGTCGTGTGTGTGTGTGTGTGTGTGTGTGTGTGTGTGTGTGTGTGTGTGTGTGTGTGTGTGTGTGTGTGTGTGTGTGTGTGTGTGTGGATCCTCAACTCTGTCTGAGCACGTAGGGGCTCTGATTACAGACACAGAGGAAGATAGAACACACAGACACACACACACACACACACACACACACACACACACACACACACACACACACACACACACACACACACTCACACTCACACTCACATACACACACACACACACAGCACACTAGAGCAGGTTGGGGCAGGTGCAGTCGCCTTCCAGCTGCCGTCTGTCTGAGCTGGGGACCTGCATCTTCTTCCTTTTCATCAGCTGTCTCTCCATCCACACCTCCCATACTATATATACTACCAGTATACTATATCTGTCTGTCTCTATCTCAATGTAGGACCTGTCTTTCCATCCACACCTCCCATACTATATATACTACCAGTATACTATATCTGTCTGTCTCTATCTCAATGTAGGAGCTGTCTTTCCATCCACACCTCCCATACTATATATACTACCAGTATACTATATCTGTCTGTCTCTATCTCAATGTAGGAGCTGTCTCTCCATCCACACCTCCCATACTATATATACTACCAGTATACTATATCTGTCTGTCTCTATCTCAATGTAGGACCTGTCTTTCCATCCACACCTCCCATACTATATATACTACCAGTATACTATATCTGTCTGTCTCTATCTCAATGTAGGAGCTGTCTCTCCATCCAGACCTCCCATACTATATATACTACCAGTATACTATATCTGTCTGTCTCTATCTCAATGTAGGAGCTGTCTCTCCATCCACACCTCCCATACTATATATACTACCAGTATACTATATCTGTCTGTCTCTATCTCAATGTAGGAGCTGTCTCTCCATCCACACCTCCCATACTATATATACTACCAGTATACTATATCTGTCTGTCTCTATCTCAATGTAGGAGCTGTCTCTCCATCCACACCTCCCATACTATATATACTACCAGTATACTATATCTGTCTGTCTCTATCTCAATGTAGGAGCTGTCTCTCCATCCACACCTCCCATACTATATATACTACCAGTATACTATATCTGTCTGTCTATATCTCAATGTAGGACCTGTCTCTCCATCCACACCTACCATACTATATATACTACCAGTATACTATATCTGTCTGTCTCTATCTCAATGTAGGACCTGTCTCTCCATCCACACCTACCATACTATATATACTACCAGTATACTATATCTGTCTGTCTGTCTCTATCTCAATGTAGGACCTGTCTCTCCATCTTGTGTCTTCATCTTGACTGATCTGACAGTGAAATGGAGGACACTCAGGTTGGTTGTAAATAGTAGGGTTACTTCAGGTTACTGTCGCCAGTCTCAGATGATTATAGTTCTGGCCAAGTTGAAAGTAGGGACGTGTGTGTGTGTGTGTGTGTGTGTGTGTGTGTGTGTGTGTGTGTGTGTGTGTGTGTGTGTGTGTGTGTGTGTGTGTGTGTGTGTGTGTGTGTGTGTGTGTGTGTGTGTGTGTGTGCGTGTGTGCGTACGTCCGTGCGTGGGTGCGGCTGTGTGTGTGCGTGTGTGTGTGTGTGTGTGTGTGTGTGTGTGTGTGTGTGTGTGTGTGTGTGTGTGTGTGTGTGTGTGTGTGTGTGTGTGTGTGTGTGTGTGTGTGTGTGTGTGTGTGTGTTGGGGGAGAAATATAATGTGATAGATAGACAGTGTGATAGCAGCTTGTCTGCCTCAGTGCAGCCAGTGTCCCAGTCGCCCTACTTTTCCCCTCACAGTTCATGTACTTCTGGGTTCTGACAGCCCGTTGAATGTTTAATGCTTTGTGATTTCCATTGGAGACACACCAAGGCTTGGTTTGCTACCAGGCCCCAACGTCTGAGAGAGAGAGATGCTGCTTAATGTGATGGTAGGAGCTGAGAACAGCATCCTTCATCCTCTTGGTCTTTAGCTTGATGCTGTTAAACACAGTGTTAAAGCAGAATATTACAGCATCACCCATACTGATCTGGTGGCGGCCATTTTGTTTCACCCCATGATACAAACACACTCACAAAGTAAGGCCCCTGTGGTTTACATGGCTGACTTCCATTCTGGGAACCACAAGCCTGGTATTACTCTGGCATTAAATACATGACTTCATTGCTTATCTGTGGTTTTCCTTCCCTCTGTCTGCATGTGCTGACTGAGGATTGGTGCAATACAACAATATTGTGTATCCCATTGGGATTCTCAAATGACATCTCGTCTGTCATCTGATCTCTCAAACGAGGTGCATAGTATGCCTGCAGGTGATGTCATATGTTAGGGATGTCACCGCTACAGACTGCTACAGACTGCTACAGACTGCACGGATAAGACCTGGTATGTCCCAGACAGACAGAGGGAAGGAGAGGGGCTGTTTTAGGAGGTGAAGACAGAGGGAGAGAGAGGGGCTGTTTTAGGAGGTGTAGACAGAGGGAGGGAGAGGGGCTGTTTTAGGAGGTGAAGACAGAGGGAGGGAGATGGGCTGTTTTAGGAGGTGTAGACAGAGGGAGGGAGAGGGGCTATTTTAGGAGGTGTAGACAGAGGGAGGGAGAGGAGCTGTTTTAGGAGGTGTAGACAGAGGGAGGGAGAGGAGCTGTTTTAGGAGGTGAAGACAGAGGGAGGGAGAGGAGCTATTTTAGGTGTTGTAGACAGATGGAGGGAGAGGGGCTGTTTTAGGAGGTGTAGACAGAGGGAGGGAGAGGAGCTGTTTTAGGAGGTGTAGACAGAGGGAGGGAGAGGGGCTGTTTTAGGAGGTGAAGACAGAGGGAGGGAGAGGGGCTGTTTTAGGAGGTGTAGACAGAGGGAGGGAGATGGGCTGTTTTAGGAGGTGTAGACAGAGGGAGGGAGAGGGGCTGTTTTAGGAGGTGTATGCAGAGGGAGGGAGTTATCCTGTGAAGTGTTGATAAGGTCTTCCTTCCTTCTCCTCTTCCTGCTCCGGGCCTGTTGGGTCCTGTCCTGACTCCTGTCTATTAAAGGACCTGTTGGGTCCTGACTCCTGTCTAATAAAGGACCTGCTGGGTCCTGTCCTGACTCCTGTCTAATAAAGGACCTGTTGGGTCCAGACTCCTGTCTATTAAAGGACCTGTTGGGTCCTGACTCCTGTCTAATAAAGGACCTGTTGGGTCCTGTCCTGACTCCTGTCTAATAAAGAACCTGTTGGGTCCAGACTCCTGTCTAATAAAGGACCTGTTGGGTCCTGACTCCTGTCTAACAAGGGACCTGTTGGGTCCTGTCCTGACTCCTGTCCAATAAATGACCTGTTGGGTCCAGACTCCTGTCTAATAAAGGACCTGTTGGGTCCTGATTCCTGTCTAATAAAGGACCTGTTGGGTCCTGACTCCTGTCTAATAAAGGACCTGTTGGGTCCTATCCTGACTCCTGTCTAATAAAGGACCTGTTGGGTCCTGTCCTGACTCCTGTCCAATGAAGGACCTGTTGGGTCCAGACTCCTGTCTATTAAAGGACCTGTTGGGTCCTGTCCTGACTCCTGTCTATTAAAGGACCTGTTGGGTCCTGTCCTGACTCCTGTCTAATAAAGGACCTGCTGGGTCCTGACTCCTGTCTAATAAAGGACCGGTTGGGTCCTGTCCTGACTCCTGTCTAATAAAGGACCTGTTGGGTCCTGTCCTGACTCCTGTCTAATAAAGGACCTGTTGGGTCCAGACTCCTGTCTAATAAAGGACCTGTTGGGTCCTGTCCTGACTCCTGTCTAATAGAGGACCTGTTGGGTTCTGACTCCTGTCTAATAAAGGACCTGCTGGGTCCTGACTCATGTCTAATAAAGGACCTGTTGGGTCCTGACTCCTGTCTATTAAAGGACCTGCTGGGTCCTGACTCCTGTCTATTAAAGGACCTGTTGGGTCCTGACTCCTGTCTAATAAAGGACCTGTTGGGTCCTGACTCCTGTCTAATAAAGGACCTGTTGGGTCCTGTCCTGACTCCTGTCTAATAAAGGACATGTTGGGTCCTGACTCCTGTCTAATAAAGGACCTGCTGGGTCCTGACTCCTGTCTAATAAAGGACCTGCTGGGTCCTGTCCTGACTCCTGTCTAATAAAGGACCTGTTGGGTCCTGACTCCTGTCTAATTAAGGGCCTGCTGGGTCCTGACTCCTGTCTATTAAAGGACCTGTTGGGTCCTGACTCCTGTCTAATTAAGGGCCTGTTGGGTCCTGACTCCTGTCTATTAAAGGACCTGTTGGGTCCTGTCCTGACTCCTGTCTATTAAAGGACCTGTTGGGTCCTGACTCTTGTCTAATAAAGGGCCTGTTGGGTCCTGTCCTGACTCCTGTCTATTACAGGACCTGTTGGGTCCTGACTCCTGTCTAATAAAGGACCTGTTGGGTCCTGACTCCTGTCTAATAAAGGACCTGCTGGGTCCTGACTCCTGTCTAATAAAGGACCTGTTGGGTCCTGACTCCTGTCTAATAAAGGACCTGTTGGGTCCTGACTCCTGTCTAATAAAGGACCTGTTGGGTCCTGTCCTGACTCCTCTCTATTAAAGGACCTGTTGGGTCCTGTCCTGACTCCTGTCCAATAAAGGACCTGTTGGGTCCTGACTCCTGTCTAATAAAGGACCTGTTGGGTCCTGTCCTGACTCATGTCTATTAAAGGACCTGTTGGGTCCTGTCCTGACTCCTGTCTATTAAATGACCTGTTGGGTCCTGACTCCTGTCTAATAAAGGACCTGCTGGGTCCTGACTCCTGTCTAATAAAGGACCTGTTGGGTCCTGACTCCTGTCTAATAAAGGACCTGTTGGGTCCTGACTCCTGTCGAATAAAGGACCTGTTGGGTCCTGACTCCTGTCTATTAAAGGACCTGCTGGGTCCTGACTCCTGTCTATTAAAGGACCTGTTGGGTCCTGACTCCTGTCTATTAAAGAACCTGTTGGGTCCTGTCCTGACTCCTGTCTAATAAAGGACCTGTTGGGTCCTGACTCCTGTGTAATAAAGGACCTGTTGGGTCTTGACTCCTGTCTAATAAAGGACCTGCTGGGTCCTGTCCTGACTCCTGTCTATTAAAGTACCTGTTGGGTCCTGTCCTGACTCCTGTCTAATAAAGGACCTGTTGGGTCCTGTCCTGACCCCTGTCTAATAAAGGACCTGTTAGGTCCTGACTCCTGTCTAATAAAGGACCTGTTGGGTCCTGTCCTGACTCCTGTCTAATAAAGGACCTGCTGGGTCCTGACTCCTGTCTAATAAAGGACCTGTTGGGTCCTGACTCCTGTCTAATAAAGGACCTGTTGGGTCCTGACTCCTGTCTAATAAAGGACTTGTTGGGTCCTGACTCCTGTCTAATAAAGGACCTGCTGGGTCCTGACTCCTGTCTATTAAAGGACCTGTTGGGTCCTGAAACGAGGAAAGAAAGACTACATTGAACACCTCCCATTGGTTTATGCCCTAGAGAATATTGCGATGCGTCTCACCAGAGTTTGTGATCAATTCAGTTATATTTCAGGATATTCAATTTATGAGTTGAAAAAAAAATCATCCTAAACAGATGATTAACATTGGGCAAGACTGTCCTGATAGACATGTTCTTAAACAAAATGGTGGTGCCATGCCACCTCTGTGGTGAAAGCTGCCTGACTTTACTGTCCTCGATGGCAACAACAGCGATAACAGCACTGCACTGTACCTCACAGTCCTTGGTATCCTAGATAGTGAAACAACATCATGACACAGTTACACTACATGTGGTTTCCATGTTTCATTTCCTCCTACTTCCATGGTATTTCAGTGCTCCAAATAGCATCCGACACCTCCATCAGTGTTGCACCCCTCTCCATCCCCAGGCCTCCTGTCTCCTTCTCCTCCTCCCTCCCTCCTCATCCCCCTTTCTCCTCGGCCTCTGTGTGAAGCAGGACCGCAGTTCTCTGTGTCTCAACACACACACAGACACATTTCATATTCTGCTTTAAGTGCTTCTGGTCCTGGTGCAGCAGAAGGAATATAGCTTGCTATTAAACATGCATGAAAGACTCCTCTCTCTCTCTCTCTCTCTCCTCTCTCTTTGTCTCTCTCTCTCTCCCTCTCTCCCTTTTTCTCTCGGAATCCCTCTCTCTCTTAACTCTCTTTCTTGTACATCACAACAGTGCTGTCGTGTGAGTGTGACCCACTGTGACAATTACTCGTCCCATTTCTGTGTTTTCTCTCCTCTTCTGTTGTTGCCTTTAACTGGTGCATGATACAGTACAGCAACAGTGGTGGTTAGAGACTACAGAGATGATACACCTCTCCTGGACTGAGTTAGTAACCCTACAGAGATGATACACCTCTCCTGGACTGAGTTAGTAACCCTACAGAGATGATACACCTCTCCTGGACTGAGTTAGTAACCCTACAGAGATGATACACCTCTCCTGGACTGAGTTACAGTAACCCTACAGAGATGATACACCTCTCCTGGACTGAGTTAGTAACCCTACAGATATGATACACCTCTCCTGGACTGAGTTAGTAACCCTACAGAGATGATACACCTCTCCTGGACTGAGTTACAGTAACCCTACAGAGATGATACACCTCTCCTGGACTGAGTTACAGTAACCCTACAGAGATGATACACCTCTCCTGGACTGAGTTACAGTAACCCTACAGAGATGATACACCTCTCCTGGACTGAGTTACAGTAATCCTACAGAGATGATACACCTCTCCTGGACTGAGTTACAGTAACCCTACAGAGATGATACACCTCTCCTGGACTGAGTTACAGTAACCCTACAGAGATGATACACCTCTCCTGGACTGAGTTAGTAACCCTACAGAGATGATACACCTCTCCTGGACTGAGTTACAGTAACCCTACAGAGATGATACACCTCTCCTGGACTGAGTTAGTAACCCTACAGAGATGATACACCTCTCCTGGACTGAGTTACAGTAACCCTACAGAGATGATACACCTCTCCTGGACTGAGTTAGTAACCCTACAGAGATGATACACCTCTCCTGGACTGAGTTAGTAACCCTACAGAGATGATACACCTCTCCTGGACTGAGTTAGTAACCCTACAGAGATGATACACCTCTCCTGGACTGAGTTACAGTAACCCTACAGAGATGATACACCTCTCCTGGACTGAGTTACAGTAACCCTACAGAGATGATACACCTCTCCTGGACTGAGTTAGTAACCCTACAGAGATGATACACCTCTCCTGGACTGAGTTAGTAACCCTACAGAGATGATACACCTCTCCTGGACTGAGTTAGTAACCCTACAGAGATGATACACCTCTCC
This sequence comes from Salvelinus namaycush, assembly GCF_016432855.1. Classification (NCBI taxonomy): domain Eukaryota; kingdom Metazoa; phylum Chordata; class Actinopteri; order Salmoniformes; family Salmonidae; genus Salvelinus; species Salvelinus namaycush. The sequence continues at coordinate 31,132 of NW_024061404.1, read as the reverse complement.
TGGACTGAGTTACAGTAACCCTACAGAGATGATACACCTCTCCTGGACTGAGTTACAGTAACCCTACAGAGATGATACACCTCTCCTGGACTGAGTTAGTAACCCTACAGAGATGATACACCTCTCCTGGACTGAGTTACAGTAACCCTACAGAGATGATACACCTCTCCTGGACTGAGTTACAGTAACCCTACAGAGATGATACACCTCTCCTGGACTGAGTTAGTAACCCTACAGAGATGATACACCTCTCCTGGACTGAGTTACAGTAACCCTACAGAGATGATACACCTCTCCTGGACTGAGTTACAGTAACCCTACAGAGATGATACACCTCTCCTGGACTGAGTTAGTAACCCTACAGAGATGATACACCTCTCCTGGACTGAGTTAGTAACCCTACAGAGATGATACACCTCTCCTGGACTGAGTTACAGTAACCCTACAGAGATGATACACCTCTCCTGGACTGAGTTAGTAACCCTACAGAGATGATACACCTCTCCTGGACTGAGTTAGTAACCCTACAGAGATGATACACCTCTCCTGGACTGAGTTACAGTAACCCTACAGAGATGATACACCTCTCCTGGACTGAGTTAGTAACCCTACAGAGATGATACACCTCTCCTGGACTGAGTTAGTAACCCTACAGAGATGATACACCTCTCCTGGACTGAGTTAGTAACCCTAAGGAGATTTTTCACAACACTTTACCTGAACTGTTGGAGACTCTGTTGCTCCAGAAATTGTTTTTGTCACGCCACTCTGACTCAATCTGCTTGTTATTGTCCCATGTTCCCAAAGCCTGACATTACCTCATGTTGTTGTTATGGGCGTCAGTTGAGATGCACTATAGTGTGAGGTAATAGTGTGAGGTAATAGTGTGAGGTAATAGTGTGAGGTAAAGACATGTCTAATGCTACTGTTCCACACCCTCATGTAGCAGATCTTCTCCTCAGGACCTTCGTTCGCTGAATCAGGTATGTTCAGGTATGGGGTGGCAGGTAGCCTAGTGTTTAGAGCGTTGGGCCAGTAACCGAAAGGTTGCTAGATTGAATCCCACAGCTGACAAGGTAAAAATCTGCATTCTGCCCCTGTTCCTAGGCTGTCATTGAAAATAAGAATTTGTTCTTAACTGACTTGCCGAGTTAAATATTATTTTTTTAAATGTTAGAGCATGGCTGGAGCAAAAGCCTGCATACCCAGTAACTCTCCAGGACCGGAGGGAGCTGCCCTCGATCTAAACTGACCTTTGAACTGACTGGAGCAGGCTGATAGAAGACAGAGTAAAACACAGACAGACAGACAGACAGAGTCAGACAGACAGACAGACAGACAGACAGACAGACAGACAGACAGACAGACAGACAGACAGACAGACAGACAGACAGACAGACAGACAGACAGACAGACAGACAGACAGACAGAGTAAGACACAGACAGACAGAGACAGACACAGACAGACAGACAGACAGACAGACAGACAGACAGACAGACAGACAGACAGACAGACAGAGACAGACAGACAGACAGACAGACAGACAGACAGACAGACAGACAGACAGACAGACAGACAGACAGACAGACAGACAGAGAGACAGACCTGACGTCTTGTTTAGAATATAGCATAGCTGAGAAAGAGCCTCTCAGCTCAGATTACTTGAAAGAAATCATGTCACCCCCAAAGAACAACAAATAAATGTGGTATGATTTGTGAATGACCTATATCCAATTCAAATGTATTTGAATGCCTAAAGCAGGTCTGTTTGAGGAGAGTCATGCTGCTGGGCTACCATAGCTGCAGCATTCACTATGTGGTTCCAGGAACACACCCTATTTCAGCTGGACGCTGCTCTGACTGTCTGTCCAACACCACATCCGCATTTCACAATTCACTCCCTTAAAATAGTTCTACACTGCTGGGAAAATGTTTCTGGGACATTTTCAGTGCTTTATTTTCTCTCTCTCTGTTTGTTTCTTGACCTTTGGAACATTCTTCTGTCTACTCTTTGTAATTTGGTTCTCCTCATACTATAGCTACATACTGTATGACCATCATCATCCGCTGTAATGGTTTACTGTAAATACCCCTCATCTCAGTGCTGTGTATTCACAGGAACGGACAGTTCTATAATACAGGTACAGTCCTGTGTGTTCAGACCTGTGGTTGTACAGTAGCCTATAGGTTAAAGTACTAATGATCTCCTCATCTCAGGCCTACGTCCAGGACACTAGGACATTCTGTATGTGTAGGTTCAGACCTGTGGTTGTACAGTAACCTATAGGTTAAAGCACTAAGGATCTCCTCATCTCAGGCCTACGTCCAGGACACTAGGACACGCTGTATGTGTGTGTTCAGACCTGTGGTTGTACAGTAGCCTATAGGTTAAAGCACTAAGGATCTCCTCATCTCAGGCCTACGTCCAGGACACTAGGACATGCTGTATGTGTGTGTTCAGACCTGTGGTTGTACAGTAACCTATAGGTTAAAGCACTAAGGATCTCCTCATCTCAGGCCTACGTCCAGGACACTAGGACACGCTGTATGTGTGTGTTCAGACCTGTGGTTGTACAGTAACCTATAGGTTAAAGCACTAAGGATCTCCTCATCTCAGGCCTACGTCCAGGACACTAGGACACGCTGTATGTGTGTGTTCAGACCTGTGGTTGTACAGTAGCCTATAGGTTAAAGCACTAATGATCTCCTCATCTCAGGCCTACGTCCAGGACACTAGGACACGCTGTATGTGTGTGTTCAGACCTGTGGTTGTACAGTAACCTATAGGTTAAAGCACTAAGGATCTCCTCATCTCAGGCCTACGTCCAGGACACTAGGACACGCTGTATGTGTGTGTTCAGACCTGTGGTTGTACAGTAGCCTATAGGTTAAAGCACTAATGATCTCCTCATCTCAGGCCTACGTCCAGGACACTAGGACACGCTGTATGTGTGTGTTCAGACCTGTGGTTGACATGGTTTGTGTTCATCCATGTCCAGTATCCTAAACGTTAAGGGCTGAAGGACCACTTTGTGGTTTTACTGTTCCACCCGTTCTAAACCAACCCTGTTTATATGGGTAGCCTCGACTGTATCTGCCGCTCCGCCATGTCCTTTCCCACAAATCAGTCTGCATGGAAGGTGGCTGTTTGTTATTAGTCAGTAGTTACTCAACCTCTGTCACGCCTCCAGATCACTGAGCCTGGGTCTTTAGGTCAACCCTGAGGCTGGCTGGCTGGATCTCCAGGCCTGGGAAACAGCTCCCTGAGGCTGGCTGGCTGGATCTCCAGGCCTGGGAAACAGCTCCCCGAGGCTGGCTGGCTGGATCTCCAGGCCTGGGAAACAGCTCCCTGAGGCTGGCTGGCTGGATCTCCAGGTCTGGGAAACAGCTCCCTGAGGCTGGAATGTGAGGTGGAGGGTGGGAGTGAGGGAGGGTGAGGTGAGGTGGAGGGTGGGAGTGATGGAGGGTGAGGTGGAGGGTGGGAGTGAGGGAGGGTGGAGGGTGAGGTGGAGGGTGGGAGTGAGGGAGGTTGAGATAGAGGGTGGGAGTGAGGGAGAGTGAGGTGGAGGGTGGGAGTGAGGGAGGGAGGGTGGGAGTGAGGGAGGGTGAGGTGGAGTGAGGGAGGGTGAGGTGGAGGGTGGGAGTGAGGGAGGGTGAGGTGAAGGGTGGGAGTGAGGGAGGTTGAGATAGAGGGTGGGAGTGAGGGAGGGTGAGGTGGAGGGTGGGAGTGAGGGAGGGTGAGGTGGAGGGTGGGAGTGAGGGAGGGTGGGAGTGAGGGAGGGTGAGGTGGAGGGTGAGGGTGGGAGTGAGGGCAACATGCCCAGAAAAGTAGAAAACCACATAACACTCACTTTCCAGGCAGGCTCGTTCCAACTGTCATTACCAACCATAGGCCTTGGCTAGACGGGCTTGTATAACAATGTAATTGATACAATGTGTGTGTGTGTGTGTGTGTGTGTGTGTGTGTGTGTGTGTGTGTGTGTGTGTGTGTGTGTGTGTGTGTGTGTGTGTGTGTGTGTGTGTGTGTGTGTGTGTGTGTGTGTGTGTGTGAAATACGTGTGTGTGTACGTATGTGTTTGTGTATGTATATAGGTGTGTGTGTGTGTGTGTTTGTGTGTGTGTGCGTGCGTGCGTGCGTGCGTGCGTGCGTGCGTGCGTGCGTGCGTGCGTGGGTGCGTGCGTGTGTGTGTGTGTGTGTGTACATAAACTCAGCAAAAAAAGAAACGTCTTCTCACTGTCAACTGCGTTTATTTTCAGCAAACTTAACATGTGTAAATATTTGTATGAACATAACAAGATTCAACAACTGAGACATAAACTGAACAAGTTCCACAGACATGTGACTAACAGAAATGGAATAATGTGTCCCTGAACAAAGGGGGCGGGGGTCAAAATCAAGAGTAAGAACTGCACCAGATTTGCCAGTTCTTGCTGTGAGATGTTACCCCACTCTTCCACCAAGGCACCTGCAAGTTCCTGGACATTTCTGGGGGGAATGGCCCTAGCCCTCACCCTCCGATCCAACAGGTCCCAGACGTGCTCAATGGGATTGAGATCCGGGCTCTTCGCTGGCCATGGTAGAACACTGACAATCCTGTCTTGCAAGAAATCACGGACAGAACGAGCAGTATGGCTGGTGGCATTGTCATGCTGGAGGGTCATGTCAGAATGAGCCTGCAGGAAGGGTACCACATGAGGGAGGAGGATGTCCTCCCTGTAACGCACAGCGTTGAGATTGCCTGCAATGACAACAAGCTCAGTCCGATGATGCTGTGACACACCACCCCAGACCATGACGGACCCTCCACCTCCAAATCGATCCCTCTCCAGAGTACATGCCTCGGTGTAACGCTCATTCCTTCGACGATAAACGTGAATCCGACCATCACCCCTGGTGAGACAAAACCGCGACTCGTCAGTGAAGAGCACTTTTTGCCAGTCTTGTCTGGTCCAGCGACGGTGGGTTTGTGACCATAGGCGACGTTGTTGCCGGTGATGTCTGGTGAGGACCTGCCTTACAACAGGCCTACAAGCCCTCAGTCCAGCCTCTCTCAGCCTATTGCGGACAGTCTGAGCACTGATGGAGGGATTGTGTGTTCCTGGTGTAACTCAGGCAGTTGTTGTTGCCATCCTGTACCTGTCCCGTAGGTGTGATGTTCGGATGTACCGATCCTGTGCAGGTGTTGATACACGTGGTCTGCCACTGCGAGGACAATCAGCTGTCTGTCCTGTTTCCCTGTAGCGTTGTCTTAGGCGTACGGACATTGCAATTTATTGCCCTGGCCACATCTGCAGTCCTCATGCCTCCTTGCAGCATGCCTAAGGCACGTTCACGCAGATGAGCATGGACCCTGGGCATCTTTCTTTTGTGTGATTTTCAGAGTCAGTAGAAAGGCCTCTTTAGTGTCCTAAGTTTTCATAACTGTGACCTTAATTGCCTACCATCTGTAAGCTGTTAGTGTCTTAACGACCGTTTCACAGTTGCATGTTCATTAATTGTTCATGGTTCATTGAACAAGCATGGGAAACAATGTTTAAACCCTTTACAATGAAGATCTGGGAAGTTATTTGGATTTTTACGAATTATCTTTGAAAGACAGGGTTCTGAAAATGGGACGTTTCTTTTTTTGCTGAGTTTATATGGCTCTGTTCTGCTCTCTCCTAGATTTAGAGAACTGTGCCAGAGACTCTACTGGGTTGGCCATTTCTCTCTCTCTCTCTCGCACTTTCTCACGTTCACACTTTCTCACTTACAGTATACACCATTTAAGGCTTCACCAGTCAATAAATACTCTCTATGCATCTTGTTAATTCTCAGAATCAGGGAATCCTCCAAGTCAGACAAACAGTCCTCCTCACCATCAGGAGAAAACCCCACAGACAGTGTCATAGCAACAGATGGGTTGTGTTTGCGTTTGGCTGTAGCGTTGTTGGATACAAGCGGTGGTGTTACAGAGAGAGACATCAACAGACAGGGAAACTTGGTGTGTGTGTGTGTGTGTGTGTGTGTGTGTGTGTGTGTGTGTGTGTGTGTGTGTGTGTGTGTGTGTGTGTGTGTGTGTGTGTGTGTGTGTGTGTGTGTGTGTGTTTGTGTGTGTGTGTGTGTGTGTGTGTGTGTGTGTGTGTGTGTGTGTGTGTGTGTGTGTGTGTGTGTGTGTGTGTGTGTGTGTGCGTGCATGTGTGTGTGTTTGTAAAGGCAAGCTGTGATCAGGGCAAGGGGGAAGACTGTGGCCCCTTCTTTTGTGGAGTGGGGGACAGAGAGAGGGGGGGGGGGGTACATCGAGTGAGCATCGAGTATTTATTTTCCATATCTATTTTTAGAGCCTTATAATAATAAACACATGCTTGGGAGCCAGCGGAACATTTAAAAGTAAATGTTGTGCACTTCTTTACCAATCAGACAATATACACTACTACCTGGATCGACCTTTTAGTTACTAATTCCTTTGCAAGTACTCCAAATTGTGTGTCAAGCTTTTTCCACTGCAGCTGCAAGAAAAAAATACCTTAAACTGCAGAAGGCACATAATGGAATCCATGTATTCTGGCCGTGTCTACACTTGACACTTACATGCGACTTCTGCTATTAGAACACAAAGATCGCATTGAAAAGACGGGTCTAGACGCACAAAAGTGTCTTTGTGGTCTGATTGTGTTCAGATCTGTCTGACCACTTCAGAAGGTGGTCAGGGATGCATTGTGTGAGGATCCAGAAAACCATGTGTTTTGTGACCGAGACACCTTTTCATTATAACGTTGAAGGAAGACGTTCCTAGCGTGTCAGGAATGTGTTTGCTGGCCTCGTAAATGGCAGCCATATATAGTTAATATTTAGAATATATATATATTTTTTGCTAACCCGTTTGCAATCTCTTTAGCGTTGCTTGCTAGCTTCAGACGTTAGCTGGCTAGTTAGCTACAGCAGTTAGCTACTGCCATCAGTTGTGGTTGTGTTATTATCATATTTAGCCTTTTCCACTGTTTGATGAATGCATACTGGCATTGTAATATAGCGTGGGAAAAGGGATAAGGACATGGTAGACACATTTCCATGTAGGTGTAGATGCATGATGTGTTCAGAATTCCACGATCAGAACTTTATGATCAGAACTCTATGATCAGAACTCTATGATTGTCACAACTTCCGCCGAAGTCGGTCCCTCTCCTTGTTTCGGGCGGCGTTCGGCGGTCGACGTCACCTGTCTCGCCATCGACGATCCACTTTTCATTTTCCATTTGTTTTGTCTTTGTTTTCTACACACCTGGTTTCAATTCCCCAATGACATGTTCATTATTTAACCCTCTGTTTCCCACATGTTAATGTGCGTGTTTATTGATTATTCATGTCGGTACTTGTCGGTTCGTTATGTTTGCTGGGTTATGTATTTACGGCCATTATTTTCGAGTGACCGGTATTTCTCTGCACCTTGAGTATTGTCTGTATACTGGTGCTGTCGTGGAATTAAATACCTTGTACACTCATTTCTGCTCTCCTGCACCTGATTCACTGCACCAGTTACCCACCGCCTGACAATGATCAGAACTCTGTGATCAGAACTCTGTGATCAGAACTCTGTGATCAGAACTCTGTGATCAGAACTCTATGATCAGAACTCTATGATCATAATTCCATGATCAGAACTCTATGATCAGAACTCTGTGATCAGAATACTAAAGCTGCATGAACTGTCAAGACTAGACACGGCCTTTGTGTGCAAAGTAGCAAAGTATATATTTTTTCAGACAATGTTGTATATTTATTTTCCAACCAGAAAAAACTAGCTGGATGGTAGTTGTAGGCTATTTTCCTTCTGTTGCAAGTTACTCCGGATCAGCCTATAGGTCATCCACCCTATTCCCTACGTAGTGCACTACTGTTGACCAGAGCCCTATGAGCCACATCCTTTCACTAGATGTATTTACCCTGCTGGCCCTACTGTAGATGAACCCCTGTTGTCCAGATCTCCAGTTCTAGTTAACTACATCATATCAAGTTAACCCCGTAACTGAAAGTGCATGTCAGTTACCCCATGAGGAGAGGAGGGAGCCGTGCACTAGCCTGGGCCATCTGGTGCGTTGCCATGCCCACCGTGCAGATGGCTACTCTGGATAAGATTTAGGTATTTAGTTAGCTGTGTCGTTCTTAGAAGGCGACATAAACTATTTTCTCAGAACGATATCAATCTCCTTTGACCATGTTGATATATCAGGTCATATGACCTTTTGTGGTCTTTAAAACATTATTTTCAGACATACTGTACGGTAGACTATCTCCTCTTTCTTAGGTCTTCCTACAGTATGACCAGTCTGGTAGACTGGGCTCTACTGGAGTCTGCCAGTATATCAGTATTGGGACTGAGAAGTGGATTTGACGTAAAGGAGAAGATGGACATTTGGTATTAAACTAATACCCTGTTGTGCCTTGTCTCAACTGTCATTGTTTGTCAGTCTCAGAGTTAATGGTTAAGGCTTACGTTAAGACTATACCTTCTCAGTGACTCCTTCCACACACGTGTTCCCCACTTTGTTCTTAGCTAACAGAAAGCCCTGGTTGGTTTAACACTTGTACTTAATGTGGCCAAGACTAAATACATGTTCTGTAGTTCTCTCTAGATGGACGACATATTTATTCATTGGATGGTTCCTCCATTGATTGGGTTCCCATCTATAAATATCTGGGCATCTGTATTGAGGAAAACTATACTGATAAGCTAATTAAAAAGCTAAGATTGAAAGTGGGCTTCTGTTTTAGAAATAGATCTTACCTCTCCCTAAATAGCAGGAAGCAGATTGTACAGTCAACTTTCCTGCCAATTCTTGATTATGGTGACACCATTTACCAGATTGCAGCAGCCACTACTCTTAAACCTTTAGAGGCTGTCTACCATAGTGTCAATTGTTTTATCACTGACAGTTTTAATACTCACCACTACATCCTGTATCAAAAGGTTGGCTGGTCCTCATTAAAGTCCCGTAGAACAATTCATTACTCGATTTTTGTTGACAAAGCCCTACTACACAAGCTTCCAACTACCCTAACTTTGTTGTTAAAGAATAAAAAAATATTAGATACCAAACTCGCTCACAGGGTTTTTTAACTCTTGAGGTTCCTCGGGTCTCTACCGAATTAGGTAAATCCGCTTTTAGTTTTAATGCACCTCTCCAACTGCAAAATACACTGTAATTGGATGCTCTGATGCCACTTGTGCAATTTAAAATATTGATTGGGGAACTGTGGCTGTATTTTAGTTCGTTTTCGGTGATTTTGATTCGATTTTGTCTATGAATTGTATGAGCAGTGCTCCCTTGAGAAGGAGAACCTGGTCTCAATGGTGACTCAATGTTTAAATAAAGTAAAATTAATACAAAAATTAAAATACAAAAATGTGCCTACTTTATGGCCAAACTGTGCAGATGTAGGATCTTAATTTGAGCCAATTTGCTACTGCAGGAAAATAATCCTGCAGCAACAGGGAATGTAAATTATTATGGATTATAATTAATGGACAATTTTTGTAGGGGTTGATACATTTTTCATTAGGGAAAATCAAGTCTGACTCTTCAAACTGGAAATGACTAACTTTACAAGGCTTTTTAAACCTAGAATACCGTTTGCATATCCTGCTGTGCAGGAAAATTCTCAGCAACAAAAGAGCGATCAATTTAAGATCCTTCATCTGTATCTATAGTGAACCTCCTGAATTAGCCAAGTATTTTACCTTTGTTTAACTAGGCAAGTCAGTTAAGACCAAATTCTTATTTTCAATGACAGCCTTGTTCAGGGGCAGAACGACAGATTTTACCTTGTCAGCTCAGGAATTTGATCTTGCAACCTTTTGGTTACTAGTCCAACACTCTAACCACTAGGCTACCTGCCACCCTAGTATAGTGAATCTCCTATAGTAGTGCAGTATTACCTACAGTATAGTGGATCTCCTACAGTAGTGCAGTATTACCTACAGTATAGTGAATCTCCTACAGTAGTGCAGTATTACCTACAGTATAGTGAATCTCCTATAGTAGTGCAGTATTACCTACAGTATAGTGGATCTCCTACAGTAGTGCAGTATTACCTACAGTATAGTGGATCTCCTACAGTAGTGCAGTATTACCTACAGTATAGTGAATCTCCTACAGTAGTGCAGTATTACCTACAGTAGTCTAGTATTACCTACAGTATAGTGAATCTCCTACAGTAGTGCAGTATTACCTACAGTATAGTGAATCTTCTACAGTAGTGCAGTATTACCTACAGTAGTGCAGTATTACCTACAGTATAGTGAATCTCCTACAGTAGTGCAGTATTACCTACAGTAGTGCAGTATTACCTACAGTATAGTGAATCTCCTATAGTAGTGTGATATTACCTACAGTATAGTGAATCTCCTACAGTAGTGCAGTATTACCTACAGTATAGTGGATCTCCTACAGTAGTGCAGTATTACCTACAGTATAGTGAATCTCCTACAGTAGTGCAGTATTACCTACAGTATAGTGAATCTCCTACAGTAGTGCAGTATTACCTACAGTATAGTGAATCTCCTACAGTTGTGCAGTATTACCTACAGTAGTCTAGTATTACCTACAGTATAGTGGATCTCCTACAGTAGTGCAGTATTACCTACAGTATAGTGGATCTCCTACAGTAGTGCAGTATTACCTACAGTATAGTGGATCTCCTACAGTAGTCCAGTATTACCTACAGTATAGTGGATCTCCTACAGTAGTCCAGTATTACCTACAGTATAGTGGATCTCCTACAGTAGTGCAGTATTACCTACAGTATAGTGAATCTCCTACAGTAGTGCAGTATTACCTACAGTATAGTGAATCTCCTACAGTAGTGCAGTATTACCTACAGTAGTCCAGTATTACCTACAGTATAGTGAATCTCCTACAGTAGTCCAGTATTACCTACAGTATAGTGAATCTCCTACAGTAGTGCAGTATTACCTACAGTATAGTGAATCTCCTACAGTAGTGCAGTATTACCTACAGTAGTCCAGTATTACCTACAGTATAGTGGATCTCCTACAGTAGTCCAGTATTACCTACAGTATAGTGGATCTCCTACAGTAGTGCAGTATTACCTACAGTATAGTGAATCTCCTACAGTAGTGCAGTATTACCTACAGTATAGTGAATCTCCTACAGTAGTGCAGTATTACCTACAGTAGTCCAGTATTACCTACAGTATAGTGGATATCCTACAGTAGTGCAGTATTACCTACAGTATAGTGACTCTCCTACAGTAGTGCAGTATTACCTACAGTATAGTGAATCTCCTACAGTAGTGCTGTATTACCTACAGTATAGTGAATCTCCTATAGTAGTGTGGTATTACCTACAGTATAGTGAATCTCCTATAGTAGTGTGGTATTACCTACAGTATAGTGAATCTCCTATAGTAGTGTGGTATTACCTACAGTATAGTGAATCTCCTATAGTAGTGCAGTATTACCTACAGTATAGTGAATCTCCTACAGTAGTGTGGTATTACCTACAGTATAGTGGATCTCCTATAGTAGTGTGGTATTACCTACAGTATAGTGGATCTCCTACAGTAGTGCAGTATTACCTACAGTAGTGCAGTATTACCTACAGTATAGTGAATCTCCTACAGTAGTGCAGTATTACCTACAGTATAGTGAATCTCCTACAGTAGTGTGGTATTACCTACAGTATAGTGGATCTCCTATAGTAGTGTGGTATTACCTACAGTATAGTGACTCTCCTACAGTAGTGCAGTATTACCTACAGTATAGTGAATCTCCTACAGTAGTCCAGTATTACCTACAGTAGTCCAGTATTACCTACAGTATAGTGGATATCCTACAGTAGTGCAGTATTAACCTACAGTATAGTGAATCTCCTACAGTAGTCCATTATTACCTACAGTATAGTGGATCTCCTACAGTAGTGCAGTATTACCTACAGTATAGTGAATTTCCTACAGTAGTGCAGTATTACCTACAGTAGTGCAGTATTACCTACAGTATAGTGAATCTCCTACAGTAGTGCAGTATTACCTACAGTATAGTGGATCTCCTACAGTAGTCCAGTATTACCTACAGTATAGTGGATCTCCTACAGTAGTCCAGTATTACCTACAGTATAGTGGATCTCCTACAGTAGTGCAGTATTACCTACAGTATAGTGGATCTCCTACAGTAGTGCAGTATTACCTACAGTATAGTGGATCTCCTACAGTAGTGCAGTATTACCTACAGTATAGTGAGTCTCCTACAGTAGTGCAGTATTACCTACAGTATAGTGGATCTCCTACAGTAGTCCAGTATTACCTACAGTATAGTGGATCTCCTACAGTAGTGCAGTATTACCTACAGTATAGTGGATCTCCTACAGTAGTGCAGTATTACCTACAGTATAGTGGATCTCCTACAGTAGTGCAGTATTACCTACAGTATAGTGGATCTCCTACAGTAGTGCAGTATTACCTACAGTATAGTGAGTCTCCTACAGTAGTGCAGTATTACCTACAGTATAGTGGATCTCCTACAGTAGTGCAGTATTACCTACAGTATAGTGGATCTCCTACAGTAGTGCAGTATTACCTACAGTATAGTGAATCTCCTACAGTTGTGCAGTATTACCTACAGTAGTCTAGTATTACCTACAGTATAGTGGATCTCCTACAGTAGTGCAGTATTACCTACAGTATAGTGGATCTCCTACAGTAGTCCAGTATTACCTACAGTATAGTGACTCTCCTACAGTAGTCCAGTATTACCTACAGTATAGTGGATCTCCTACAGTAGTGCAGTATTACCTACAGTATAGTGAATCTCCTACAGTAGTGCAGTATTACCTACAGTATAGTGGATCTCCTACAGTAGTGCAGTATTACCTACAGTATAGTGAATCTCCTACAGTAGTGCAGTATTACCTACAGTATAGTGGATCTCCTACAGTAGTGCAGTATTACCTACAGTATAGTGGATCTCCTACAGTAGTGCAGTATTACCTACAGTATAGTGAATCTCCTACAGTAGTGCAGTATTACCTACAGTATAGTGGATCTCCTACAGTAGTGCAGTATTACCTACAGTATAGTGGATCTCCTACAGTAGTGCAGTATTACCTACAGTATAGTGAATCTCCTACAGTAGTGCAGTATTACCTACAGTATAGTGGATCTCCTACAGTAGTCCAGTATTACCTACAGTATAGTGGATCTCCTACAGTAGTCCAGTATTACCTACAGTATAGTGAATCTCCTACAGTAGTCCAGTATTACCTACAGTATAGTGAATCTCCTACAGTAGTGCAGTATTACCTACAGTATAGTGGATCTCCTACAGTAGTCCAGTATTACCTACAGTATTCTGCCCTACCAAGCAAAAAGACAGTAACTGCTCATAGCGTGGAACTGAGAAAAATGACTTTTATTTACCTTGGTTTCACATGACCCCTATAACATGACCCCTATTCTCACTGTCAGCTGTGTTGGTGGGACCAAGGCTCACTGTCAGCAGTGTTGGTGGGATCAGGGCTCACTGTCAGCTGTGTTGGAGGGATCAGGGCTCACTGTCAGCAGTGTTGGTGGGACCAAGGCTCACTGTCAGCAGTGTTGGTGGGATCAGGGCTCAATGTCAGCAGTGTTGGTGGGATCAGGGCTCACTGTCAGCAGCGTTGGTGGGATCAGGGCTCACTGTCAGCTGCGTTGGAGGGACCAAGGCTCACTATCAGCAGTGTTGGAGGGACCAGGGCTCACTGTCAGCAGTGTTGGAGGGACCAGGGCTCACTGTCAGCTGTGTTGGAGGGACCAGGGCTCACTGTCAGCTGTGTTGGAGGGACCAGGGCTCACTGTCAGCAGTGTTGGTGGGATCAGGGCTCACTGTCAGCTGTGTTGGAGGGACCAAGGCTCACTGTCAGCAGTGTTGGTGGGATCAGGGCTCAATGTCAGCAGTGTTGGTGGGATCAGGGCTCACTGTCAGCAGTGTTGGTGGGACCAGGGCTCACTGTCAGCTGTGTTGGAGGGACCAAGGCTCACTATCAGCAGTGTTGGAGGGACCAGGGCTCACTGTCAGCAGTGTTGGAGGGACCAGGGCTCACTGTCAGCTGTGTTGGAGGGACCAGGGCTCACTGTCAGCTGTGTTGGAGGGACCAGGGCTCACTGTCAGCAGTGTTGGAGGGACCAGGGCTCACTGTCAGCAGTGTTGGAGGGACAAGGGCTCACTGTCAGCAGTGTTGGAGGGACCAGGGCTCACTGTCAGCTGTGTTGGAGGGACCAGGGCTCACTGTCAGCTGTGTTGGAGGGACCAGGGCTCACTGTCAGCTGTGTTGGTGGGATCAGGGCTCACTGTCAGCAGTGTTGGTGGGATCAGGGCTCAATGTCAGCAGTGTTGGTGGGATCAGGGCTCACTGTCAGCAGTGTTGGTGGGATCAGGGCTCACTGTCAGCAGTGTTGGTGGGATCAGGGCTCACTGTCAGCAGTGTTGGAGGGACCAAGGCTCACTGTCAGCTGTGTTGGTGGGATCAGGGCTCACTGTCAGCAGTGTTGGTGGGATCAGGGCTCACTGTCAACAGTGTTGAAGGGATCAGGGCTCACTGTCAGCAGTGTTGAAGGGATCAGGGCTCACTGTCAGCAGTGTTGGTGGGATCAGGGTACTTGAGTAACCTTTATCAGACAGATCTGCTCCGTAAGCACCTTACCGTGTAGCAGAGACTGATCTAACTAATAACCCTAACCCTAGCTAACTGGACTAGCGACCCTGGAAGGAAAGCGACTAACCGATCCAACAAACAGATTACCTTCACGTGGTGTGTGTGGGATGTTAGAGGACCTGAATGAAGCTATCGTTAGTGGTGTTTGAATAGAAACAGATGAATAGAATGGGCTTGGAACTTGTAACCCTGGCAATTTGACTGGTAACTCCTTAATTTGTGTAGTTCTGTCCTTGAGCTGTTCTTGTCTATTGATGTTCTGTATTATATCATGTTTTGTGTTTTGTGTGGACCCCAGGAAGAGCAGCTGCTGCTTCAGAAACAGATAATGGGGATCCCAATAAAAATACTAAATAATTATGGCTACACTTGCAGTGGATGTCTGGTATTGTGACACAATCATTTCCATGGTAATGTAGAATGTTCATTCAAATGATGCTAACCGATGTGGCGCAACAGATGGAATGTATTTTTTGTAATACATTAACTCTTTGCACCACTATTCATTGACTGGGAGTGAATGGTACCAGCACAGAAAGTTCGCCATCAAAGTGAAAAATGAACACAATCGTAGTGAATTTCAGCAAACTTCTCAGCCAACAAAAAAGCGTAGCTGCTTTACCGTCATTCCATTCATTTAGACGTTTTACAAATAACCCTGGATTTCCTGACCGTTGGTCACGTTTTCAATGCTAATCCTGTAGAATCCAGTAACGCCACTGGTCCAATGAATTTGTTTATTTTCTAACGCCTCCGCATGGAATTATTACGCTGTCCATCATCCTCAACCTAGCTTTGCTCCTATGAGTACACTCGCAATGGTCGCCCATCCACCCATTATGCCATCATTGACTTGAATGGAGACACCCATTCAATTCATTCTATTTCTGTGTGTGTGTGTGTGTGTGTGTGTGTGTGTGTGTGTGTGTGTGTGTGTGTGTGTGTGTGTGTGTGTGTGTGTGTGTGTGTGTGTGTGTGTGTGTGTGGAAAGTTAGTTGACCAGTGGAGGCTGCTGAGGGGAGGACGGCTCATAATAATGTCTGTAACGGGGCAAATGGAATGGAAACCATGTGTTTGATGTGTTTGATACCATCCCACTGACTCCGCTCCAGACATTACCGCGAGCCCGTCCTCCTCAATTAAGGTGTCACTGCCCTCCTGTGTAGGAGAAGTAGGAGTTGAACTAGCGTTAGCAATGTTAGCTAGCCTTACCTAGTAGCATTGCAGTTGAGTGGACCCAAGCCAGTCTTGCCAGACAAATCCATTTAAGATAAGTTAAGATTATCTTTATTGGTCCCATAGACAAATCTGTCTTGGATATTTGTCCGATACTTCAGCAGTACATTGT
The DNA here is from genome assembly GCF_016432855.1 of Salvelinus namaycush. Lineage (NCBI taxonomy): Eukaryota > Metazoa > Chordata > Actinopteri > Salmoniformes > Salmonidae > Salvelinus > Salvelinus namaycush. Next base: position 15,095 of record NW_024061404.1, on the reverse strand, counting down.
TGTTGTTACACAATGCAATACTATCTAATGGAATATGATATTGTACACCAGTGATTGGCCTTACTGAAGCTAGCCTACAGTGCCCCATCATGACAAAGCAAATATTTTTTTGCTAATTTACAAAAAAAATTAAAACAGAAATACCTTATTTACATAAGTATTCAGACCCTTTGCTGTGAGACTTGAAATTGAGCTCAGGTGCATCTTGTTTCCATTGATCATCCTTGAGATGTTTCTACAACTTGATTGGAGTCCACCTGTGGTAAATTCAATTGATTGGACATGATTTGGAAAGGCACACACCTGTCTATATAAGGTCCCACAGTAGACAGTGCATGTCAGAGCAAAAACCAAGCCGTGAGGTCGAAGGAATTGTCAATAGAGCCCCGAGACAGGATTGTATCGAGGCACAGATCTGAGGAAGGGTAGCAAAACATTTCTGCAGCATTAAAGGTCCCCAAAACACAGTGGCCTCCATCATTCTTAAATGGAAGAAGTTTGGAGCCACCAAGACTCTTCCTAGAGCTGGCCGCATGGCTAAATTGAGCAATTGAGGGAGAAGGGCCTTGGTCAGGGAGGTGACCATTGGGTTATTGGTCACTCTGACAGAGCTCCAGAGTTCCTCTGTGGAGATGGGAGAACCTTCCAGGAGGACAACCAACTCTGCAGCACTCTACCAATCAGGCCTTTATGGTAGAGTGGCCAGACAGAAGCCACTCCTCAAAAGGCACATGACAGCCCGCTTGGAGTTTGCCAAAAGGCACCCAAAGGACTCTCAGACCATGAGAAACAAGATTGGTCTGATGAAATCAAGATTGAATTATTTGGCCTGAATACCAAGCGTCACGTCTGGAGGAAACCTGGCACCATCCCTACGGTGAAGCATGGTGTTGTCAGCATCATGCTATGGGGATGTTTTTCAGCGACATGGACTGGGAGACTAGTCAGGAACGAGGGACAGATGAACAGAACAAAGTACAGAGAGATCCTTGATGAAAACCTGCTCCAGAGCGCTCAGAAGAATGGGAGAAACTCCCCAAATACAGGTGTGCTAAGCTTCTAGCGTCATACCCAAGAAGACTCAAGGCTGTAATCGCTGGTGCTTCAACAAAGTACTGAGTAAAGGGTCTGAATACTTATGTAAATATGATATTTCAGTTGTTTATTTTTAATACATTTGCAAAAAAATTCTAAAACCTGTTTTTGGTTTGTCATTGTGGGGTATTGTGTGTAGATTGATGAGGGAGGAAAAAACATTTATTCTAGAATAAGGCTGTAACGTAACAAAATGTGGAAGAAGTCAAAGGGGTTGGAATACTTTCCAAATGCACTGTACATCTTTATAGTACTTTATCTTTTGTTAATTTACTCCATAGTGTAAACCACCCCCATCATGCACTTTAAAGATAGCATCCAGTAGCAGCATCAAACGGAGGACTGTGTGCTACACTGCTACTGCTCATTAGCAGTCTTGTTCAATGGTGTTATTTCCAAGGCTAAGATAGAACAAGCTTTAATAAGGCTGAGATATACAGGAAGGCATAGATGCAAATTAATCCAATTTCTCTGTGGGCCAGTGAGAGGAGAAGAGATGCGAGAGGAGAGGCGGCGGGCCCCGTGATTCCCTGTGTGTGTGTGTGTGTGTGTGTGTGTGTGTGTGTGTGTGTGTGTGTGTGTGTGTGTGTGTGTGTGTGTGTGTGTGTGTGTGTGTGTGTGTGTGTGTGTGTGTGTGTGTGTGTGTGTGTGTGCCCCGTTAACGTACCCGTGATACCCGGTAATTAGCCTGCTCTGTCACTATTGATCCTCTCACCATGTGGGTCTTCTTGTCTTTCTTTATCTCTCTCTCTCTCTCTCACCTATTCACTCACTCACTCTCCCTCTCTATCTCTCGTTCTTGCACTCGCTTTTTCTCTCCCTCTCTCTCTCTCACCCATTCACTCACTCACTCTCCCTCTCTATCTCTCGTTCTTGCACTCGCTCTTTCTCTCCCTCTCTCTCTCTCACCCATTCACTCACTCACTCTCCCTCTTTATCTCTCGTTCTTGCACTCGCTCTTTCTCTCCCTCTCTCTCTCTCACCTATTCACTCACTCTCCCTCTCTATCTCTCGTTCTGGCACTCGCTCTTTCTCTCCCTCTCTCTCTTCTCCTCTATCTTTCTTTATCTTCTCTCTCTTTCTCCCTCTCTCTTTTTCTTTCTCACACCCTCCTCTCCCTTTCTCTTTCTCTCTCTCCCCTCTCTCTCAATCTGTCTCTCTCTCTCTCTGTCCCTCTCTCTCTCTCTCACTCACTCCATCTCGCGATCTGTCTGTCTGTCTGTCTGTCTGTCTGTCTGTCTGTCTGTCTGTCTGTCTGTCTGTCTGTCTGTCTGTCTGTCTGTCTGTCTGTCTGTCTGTCTCTTTCTCTCTCTTAAAGCCCATCCTCTTCCTCTCCTTCCTCCCTGGATGTTAAATGAAGAGTGTACCACAGGCAGGGAGCCTCCGCTCAGCCCATCCCCTCTCCCTTGTTGTGTGTTTTCCTTGGCTAGATGAGCACCCTGACATGCCTGGTCCTGACAGCTCAGAGATGTTACTGTAGCTAGGCTAACACTAGGGAGGGAGGGTGTTATACATCATGGGGCTGAGGGGAGGAGACAGGAGGCTAGTTTGGAGGCTCTGACTAATGCTTAGCCTTTAGCTCAGCAGGCTAACGCAGTCTTATTCGTACCTTTGTAAAACAAAGCAAGAAATCTCAGGACAGATTTTTTCTCCCGTTCCATGATCTAATAATTATCTGTACAGTTGAATAATAATTACAGTTGTAGGGAATTACAATGAACTGATTTATGATTTCCAGGGGACTCCCTCTCTCTCCCTCTCTCTCTCTCTCTCTCTCTCTCTCTCTCTCTCTCTCTCTCTCTCTCTCTCTCTCTCTCTCTCTCTCTCTCTCTCTCTCTCTCTCTCTCTGTCTCTCTCTCTCTCTCCCCCTCTCTCTCTCTCCCTCTCTCTCTCTCTCTCTCTCTCTCTCCCTCTCTCCCTCTCTCTCTCCCTCTCTCCCTCTCTCTCTCTCTGTCTCTCTCTCTGTCTCTCTCCCTCTCTCTCTCCCTCTCTCTCTCTCCCTCTCTCTCTCTCTGTCTCTCTCTCTGTCTCTCTCTCTCTCTCTCGCTCTCTCTCTCTCTCTCTCTCTGTCTCTCTCTCTCTGTCTCTCTGTCTCTCTCTCTGTCTCTCTCTCTCTCGCTCTCTCTCTCTCTCTCTCTCTCTCTCTCTCTCTCTCTGTCTCTCTGTCTCTGTCTCTCTCTCTCTCTCTCTCTCTCTCTCTCTCTCTCTCTCTCTCTCTCTCTCTCTCTCTCTCTCTCTCTCTCTCTCTCTCTCTCTCAATTCAATTCAATTCAAGGGGCTTTATTGGCATGGGAAACATGTGTTAACATTGCCAAAGCAAGTGAGGTAGATATTATACAAAAGTGAAATAAACAATACAAATTAACAGTAAACATTACACATACAGAAGTTTCAAAACAATAAAGACATTACAAATGTTATATTATATATATACAGTGTTGTAACAATGTACAAATGGTTAAAGCACACAAGTTAAAATAAATAAGCATAAATATGCGTTGTATTTACAATGGTGTTTGTTCTTCACTGGTTGCCCTTTTCTTGTGGCAACAGGTCACAAATCTTGCTGCTGTGATGGCACACTGTGGAATTTCTCCCAGTAGATATGGGAGTTTATCAAAATTGGATTTGTTTTCAAATTCTTTGTGGATCTGTGTAATCTGTGGGAAATATGTCTCTCTAATATGGTCATACATTGGGCAGGAGGTTAGGAAGTGCAGCTCAGTTTCCACCTCATTTTGTGGGCAGTGAGCACATAGCCTGTCTTCTCTTGAGAGCCATGTCTGCCTACGGCGGCCTTTCTCAATAGCAAGGCTATGCTCACTGAGTCTGTACATAGTCAAAGCTTTCCTTAAGTTTGGGTCAGTCACAGTGGTCAGGTATTCTGCCACTGTGTACTCTCTGTTTAGGGCCAAATAGCATTCTAGTTTGCTCTGTTTTTTTGTTAATTCTTTCCAATGTGTCAAGTAATTATCTTTTTGTTTTCTCATGATTTGGTTGGGTCTAATTGTGCTGTTGTCCTGGGGCTCTGTGGGGTGTGTTTGTGTTTGTGAACAGAGCCCTAGGACCAGCTTGCTTAGGGGACTCTTCTCCAGGTTCATCTCTCTGTAGGTGATGGCTTTGTTATGGAAGGTTTGGGAATCGCTTCCTTTTAGGTGGTTGTAGAATTTAACGGCTCTTTTCTGGATTTTGATAATTAGTGGGTATCGGCCTAATTCTGCTCTGCATGCATTATTTGGTGTTCTACGTTGTACACGGAGGATATTTTTGCAGAATTCTGCATGCAGAGTCTCAATTTGGTGTTTGTCCCATTTTGTGAAATCTTGGTTGGTGAGCGGACCCCAGACCTCACAACCATAAAGGGCAATGGGCTCTATGACTGATTCAAGTATTTTTAGCCAGATCCTAATTGGTATGTTGAAATTTATGTTCCTTTTGATGGCATAGAATGCCCTTCTTGCCTTGTCTCTCAGATCGTTCACAGCTTTGTGGAAGTTACCTGTGGCGCTGATGTTTAGGCCGAGGTATGTATAGTTTTTTGTGTGCTCTAGGGCAACAGTGTCTAGATGGAATTTGTGGTCCTGGCGACTGGACCTTTTTTGGAACACCATTATTTTGGTCTTACTGAGATTTACTGTCAGGGCCCAGGTCTGACAGAATCTGTGCAGAAGATCTAGGTGCTGCTGTAGGCCCTCCTTGGTTGGTGACAGAAGCACCAGATCATCAGCAAACAGTAGACATTTGACTTCAGAGTCTAGTAGGGTGAGGCCGGGTGCTGCAGACTGTTCTAGTGCCCGCGCCAATTCGTTGATATATATGTTGAAGAGGGTGGGGCTTAAGCTGCATCCCTGTCTCACCCCACGACCCTGTGTGAAGAAATGTGTGTGTTTTTTGCCAATTTTAACCGCACACTTGTTGTTTGTGTACATGGATTTTATAATGTCGTATGTTTTACCCCCAACACCACTTTCCATCAATTTGTATAGCAGACCCTCATGCC